>NC_077243.1:10775000-11075000 GCF_947179165.1 Solanum dulcamara
TTGGTCCTGCTTTCTTTGATTTGTTTTGTAAAGTATGGGTGATATGATTAGAAAATTCAAAACATTATTTTCATAAATTGTGTAATAAATACTATAGGTCATAATTTTTGTATGATTAAATAATATCTTCTTTAATTTACATTAAGTGAATTGTTGAGATTTTTTTTCATGTTCAAAATAAATGAATTATTCAAAGTTTAAGAGAATTGTTGAAGTTTTTTTTCCAGATTTTTTCCTTCAGTGAATGAAGTTGTTACATAGGAGAGTAGTTTGAGAATAATCAAAAGGGTAATAGTAGAAAATAACCTTTAATTTATGTCCTTAAATATTTATTTTAGTACTAGTATTGACTTAATATTTCACATTGCAAATCATTTATTTTTTAGTTAAACTTGATAGATTTTTTTTTGGTCAAATGTTTTAATAATTTTATAAAATTATATTTATAATATTAACATTTTTGTCAAACATACATTTCATTATGTTCATAAAAATCTTGTACTTTTAATTTTTTTGATTAAATTAATTAAAATATACTAATTTAAAAAATATAAATAAATTATTTTTTTGATATTAATTAAGAACATATGTTTATTAATTAATATGTATCTTAAATAGTTAATTTAATATCATTTATAAAGGTCCTTATTTTGTCTAATATAAATTTTAAATGATTAATTTTTATTTTAAAATTTAATATAACCTTATAATTGCACTTACGAAACAAAACAATACACTTATAATTACATTCTGACAAACAAAGAAGTCATTACTTACTAGGTTACGTAATTACTACATTAGTAATTACCCCAATTTCAATTACGGAATGATTTTCTAAACAAACCCATAATCAGTTCTACTGTGCTACTTTGACAGGCATCAACTCTATATAAACCACTTAGACTTTTCATAATTCACAACTAAAAAGGCCATGGCTATTTTCTCCGGAGTAGTGACCCCCTTGAAAATTACAGTCATCATATTCACCACTACACTGTTCTTTTCCCCTTCAGTACTATCCTCTGTTTCCACTCCCAAAAAATTCAAAAAAATCTATGCATTTGGGGATTCCTACACGGACACAGGCAACACACACTCAGCTACTGGCCCTAGCTCTTTCAATTACGTATCCAATCCACCTTACGGAAACACATTTTTTCACCATCCAACAAACAGATACTCTGACGGTCGATTAATCATCGATTTCGTCGCGGAATCATTGTCGTTGCCGTTTTTGCCGCCATATCTAGATTCGAAAGCGGATAAAACTTATGGTGTTAATTTTGCTGTAGCTGGTTCTACTGCTATAAGGCACAGATTTTTTGTGAAGAACAATATCACTTTGAATGTGACTCCTCAATCGCTTCAAACGCAGCTCACGTGGTTTAACAGGTTTTTAGAGAGTAAAGGTTGTGAAAATTCTACAACGACGCCGCAGCAGTGCGAAGCGGTGTTTAGTGATGCTCTGTTTTGGGTAGGTGAAATTGGTGCCAATGACTATGCGTATAGCTTTGCATCTCCTGTTTCACCCAATACTATTCAACGACTTGCCACAAGAAGTGTCACTGGTTTTTTACAGGTAATTAATGCTATCATAAATATTTCTAATGTTAGCAAATAAGCATCCAATTCATAGGTGCGATCATTTACATTCATCCATTGATTTCTTAGACGATGAACTTTTCACACCTTTATGTTGCACCGACAATTTTTTTTGAAACCAAGAGTCAAGCTCACTCATAGTTGGTTTGTTCATTCATTTTGTACCTCACTCATAGTTGGTTTATTCATTCATTTTGCATTATGTACTCTTGGCATGTCTATATTCCACCGAACACTCGTGGGACCATACTGAGTATGTTATTGTTGTGGCATAATATATAAATATGCTCTTTAACTTGATCTTAAATAACATATGTGCCTTCTAACTTTGAGTCTACATAAATAAATAGACGTTTAAATTTGTATAAAGTTGAACAAGTAGACACGCGCAGGAGCGGACCCAAGGCAAGTTCAGGGGGTTCATCCGAACCCCCTTTGTTAAAAAATTACACTGTATATATAAGATAAATTTTTTAATTTATTTGTATATATTTAACATTGAACCCCCTAGGCATAAGCCAAATGACTAGCTCTTTTGGCTTATGCTCAGTGGCAAATGAGGTTCAATATTTTGCCTTAGCTTGTCTCAGCTCGCGGGTTCGAATCCGAATAAGCACATTTTTTTTGATTAGCGTGTTTAATTTTTTTTGAACCCTCTTCATAAAATTCTTAGATCCGCCACTGGACACGCGTTTTACCTGACATAATATGCGTTCTTACATAGCATAATATAAATTAATTCAAGTGTATCTTACGCGAATTATCATGTAGGACGCATGCGTCTGTTTGTTCAACTTTATATAAGTTTAAGTAAAAATTTGTACATACCTAAAATTAGAAATCATAAATGAATATTGAAACCAAATTAAATGCAATGTTTACGTATTAGTTATTTTTTTCCTCTAGTTATATGGAGCTTTGAACTACTTTTAAAACACAAATAATGACTATCTTCACTTTTAAGAACAGTTTGATGAGAAAGAATAAAAAGGATAATATTGACAAATGACCCTTTGGTTAATGTTTTTAAGTATATTTCTTAAGCGGTGTGTCACACCTCGACACGCCTTGATTTTTATGTACTTTGACTTTCCTAATTATATTTATGTCAAGTTTATTTTTTCAAAAATTGGCCAAAAAATCTCATATTTGAATTGGTTTCATTTACAGGTATTACTGAACAAGGGAGCAAAATATGTACTTGTTCAAGGTCTTCCACCAACAGGTTGCTTAACACTGTCCATGTATCTGGCACCTGACACAGACAGAGATGACATGGGATGTGTGGGAAGTGTAAACAAGCAAAGCAACATCCACAACAGCATCATCCAAGCCGAATTAGATTCATTCAGGAAACAGTTCCCACAAACTGTCATTGTTTATGCAGACTACTGGAATGCATACAGTACAGTAGTGAGAGGTGCAAACAAGTATGGCTTTAAAGAGGTGTTCAAAAGTTGCTGTGGATCTGGTGGTGGAAATTTGAACTTTAATGTGTTCGGTACTTGTGGGTCTCCTTCTGCAAGCTCTTGTCCGGACCCTTCTCAGTATATTAACTGGGATGGCGTTCATCTCACTGAAGCCATGTATAAAACTTTGGCGAGGTTGTTTCTTAATCGGACATTTTGTAAGCCTCCATTTAGTTACTTGCTAGCGAAAAAACAGTAGTTTTGAATGGCGAGTCAGTATATGTCTCAGAATTATTGTTTTAGATCATAAATTTTAAAAATCTTTTTTTTTAAAACTCTATATCAAATCAGATGGTATTGCCATATAAAATTGGGACAGAGGAAGTATTGAGCACGTGCTTGGAAAGTCTGTTTGAAGGATTTTATACATAAAAGTCAGGTCTCACTCATGAACTCTACACAATGGGACCTCTTCATTTCTCAAAGTAATTGATTTGATTCGGAATATACCCAACGAAATGAAAACAATACTAATAAATTAATTAAAAATAGAAGGATAGAAGTCATAAAGGAATTGAAGAAAAAATTACTTCTGACTGAACATGACGTATATGATAATATAGTTGGTATATGAGATCAATGACACAAAATAAGCAGAACTAACCATAGGTTAAAAGGAGAAATAATTGTTGTGATTCTTTGATTACTATGAAGAATATTTAGGAGGAAAAATAACTCTATTTCACAAAAATAGAATTACAGAGAATTTACATTAAGAATTTCTCTCTACAAAAAACTTCACCAAACAGTCTTTTCTTTTCACAATCTCTTCCTGAATTGTATTTTTGTGTGTTGATCTACAAGTGAAACATAAGGCTCTATTTATAGCCTTAAAATGTGGTTGGTCGCTGAATTTTTCATTCAACAATGAAGCTTCAAGAATTTCTAAAAAGTAATTGTTGTTGCCCACCAGACATAAGTTGTGAGTATAAATTCATTTTTTCTATGAAGTTCAGAACTTGCTTAACTAATACTCCATCCGTTCATTTTTAATTGGTGAAGTTTCCTTTTTTAGAGTTAAGTGATATGAATTTTGACTAATATTATAAGATATTTTTTTCATCATGTTGATATGAAAATAATTACAATTTATAGTACTTTTCGTATAGTTTTTAAATATCTAATTTTTTATTTTTAAATATCGAATTAATATAATATAATTTAGCTTTAAAAATTAGTCATATTGACTTTCGAAAATTGCAATATTGACGATTAAAAAGGATGGGTGAGCAATAAATTCACTGTGTCTGATTGGCATAGCTCAACTATCAAGCCTAGCACGACAAATTAAACTAAACTTGTGTTTTCCTAAGCCTCCAAAAGTGAGTACTAAATGTTTACATGAATAGGCAAAATCACTGTCTAAACATCTTCCTCCTTAATTGACAATTATTGGACGGTCTGGATCTTAGAACGAGTTAAACTTCCTAAATAGTAAAAACATATAGAGCCCGTTTGGATGAATTTTAAAAAAGTAACTTTTATGTATAAAGTGCTTTTAGAACTTTGAAGTGCTGAAAGTTATTTTTATAAATAAGCAGTTGAGTGTTTGGATAAAAGTGCTTATGTTAAAAATAAGTATTTGAATTTTAGAGTTAAAAGAATAAAAAAGATAGTTTGGGAATTTAGTTAAAATATAAGGGATATAAAAGTAATTTCTATGGTCAAACAAAATGGCTTTAAGCACTTAGAAAAAAATATTTAGAAAACGTTTTTCATTTTTGACTGACTTTAAAAACTTTATGGCTTAAAGTTAGCATTAGGTAAATACATCCAAAAGCTAAAAAGGGGCTTATAAATTGGTTTGACCAACTTAAAGCCCATCCAAACGGGCTCATACTCCCTATATATTTGAGGAATAAATGACCTTTAATTTCTACAAGTTGTGTTGGATTTTGTAAAAGGTGAGAATGGAAAATGAATAAACATTTTCCTAAAAAAGACTGCAATTTGAATAACATTTATTAACATATAATAAATTGTGATTTTTTCAATAAAGCACGATAGTTATTAGCACATGTTCACACAATACCTGTCTGCTTCCTCATATATTACTTGTGAAAATTCTGAACTACTCTACTTCTTTCTGCAATATTTCCTACACTAGCAAAGTTATAAGTTACACGTTAATTAGACAATAGGCGATCAAGAAAAACACAATAAGAATACGCATTCACATTGCCTATATCACGTTATTCACAATTCCCTTTGAAAAAAAGGCATTAAAATTCAATTCAAAATCACATAATAACCCCAAACAAGTGTTCCCACCGCAAATCCAAGATACACGTTTGAAAGCAAAATCACAATTGCGCCTTTGATATTGGTCAAATCATACTTTACTATTGAATTTAGCTACAAATTTTGTTTTTACCAGAAACAAAATCACACATCAAGAACAAGGTTTTCGACAAAGAGTCGGGTATGGAGTGAATATTAGGTGTATTGAAAGGTGGATGAGACATAATTAATATTGAAATAGAACTTTCTTCTTTCCTTTTTAGTGGCCATAGTTTTTTCATTGAAATTCAAACATTATAAACTTTGAGAAAGTTAAGTCAAACTGACTGTCGAAAAGCGCAACGTGAGAAGGAAGAGAGTAGATGCTAATATATACCTCTGAAGTTGGGAAGTGAAAATGGCGTGGGTTCTAGTTTTGTGTTTGTGCAGTAGCCAAACATTAATTCTGATTTTGTTGCTCCATTCACTGTTTGTTCTGTCAAACAATTCTGATCTTCTTCTTCTGTCCACATCCTCATTCTTATACTACACTTGCTCAATGACCAATAATTATACAGTAGGAAGCAAATTCCACTCAAATCTTAACCGATTACTGTACAGATCACTATACAGTACTGGTGGAAATTCCATGTATACAAAAGCAAGTGTAGGAGAAGAGCCTGATAAAGTTTATGGAGTATTCCTCTGTAGACGAGACATTGCACCTAAAGACTGTCAAAACTGCATAGACGTAGCAAGTGAGAGGATCCTGCACGAATGTCCCCTCGGTAAACAGGCCAACATATGTTATGACGAGTGTTTGGTCCGCTATTCTAATATACCAAATTTGGCGTCCATGTTAGACAGCTCGGTTTCTTGGATCCTGAATAACACACAAAACAATTTATGGGGAATTTGAGAGCAATGTTTGATAATCTTACAACTCAAGCTACCACTGTCAATCCCACTATGAAATATCCTGCAAATTCTAAGGAAATTACACCGTTTCATGAAGACTTGTATGGCATGGTGCAGTGTCTACCTGATTTGTCAGCTGCAGATTGTTCCACTTGCCTGAAGTCTGCTTTTTCTCAAATGAGTAGCCATCTCGTTGACGCCAAAGTACCAAAAGGAGCCAGAGTTCAACTTGCAAGCTGCAATATAACTATATAGGGTACGAGCTATATCAATTCTTCAATACCAAAGTACTACCACCATTGACCAGCCAGGGTAACAAAGATGAAGGTAACTATGCAATCCTCCCTTCTACTTGCTAAGTTAATTACATGCTCTAATTTTACTGTGTAGCCAAATTTCCTAGAAAATCTATATGAAAGCTTCAAATGTATATTGAACGCTTTAAAATCTTAATCATATACTACATGGTCCATATCAAATGTCGTTTAAGTTTTTGGCGCATACCCTCAAACAAAATCAGTTACTAATAGGAGTTATGGCTGAATGATCAGTGCGCATGTATCAAATATCATTTCTCCAACTTGCAGATACGATAGTCGCACAGACTTAAGACACTTCCCGAGGTAACGGTTGAATTCATCTTTTAATTGACCAACTATATTTTTTTTCAGACGAAAATACTTCAAAGACAAAGCTGTTGGCTCTTGTACTTATTAGTATCATTATAAGTGTTATACTAGCACTTTTGGCCGTTGTACTGGCAGGAACTTGCTTTTACCTTGTAAAAAGAAGAAGACAAATAGAGAAAGGTAAAAGAAATATTGGTGTTTTGGATTGAAAAGAAAATAATTGTAGTTTCGGCTAACCAATCAAAAGTTGAATCTTTACAGAGGAGAATGAAAAGAGTCAGGAAATTCAATTGCTTACCACGATAGGAGAAACACTTGATGAGAATGATGATTTTGTCTCAGAAAAGCAGGGGAGATCCAGAGAGTTTCCACTTGTAAAACTAGACCTCATTCAAGCGGCTACACAAAAATTTTCTGAAGAAAACAAGCTCGGAGAAGGTGGATTTGGTCCAGTGTACAAGGTAACAATTCCTATCATTTATCATAACCAATTACCTTGAAAGTTACTACAAACTAGTGAATCTAGTTGCTAGAGGGGGTCAATTTGTCCATGAATTTTGGGCTATTTAATGTTGTTTATAACATTCCAGGGTACACTAGCCAATGGCATAGCAATTGCAATCAAGAGGCTCTCTAGAACGTCCGGTCAGGGACTGAAAGAGTTCAAGAATGAAGTTGTCTTAATTGCCAGGTTACAACACAGAAATCTCCTGAGGCTCTTGGGTTGCTGTTTAGAGGGAAATGAAGCATTGCTTATCTATGAGTTCATGCCTAACAAAAGCCCGGACTTCTTCCTCTTCGGTTTGACCTTTACATATTTGGCATATTGGTTTACCACAAAGAAGCAATTAATTCACTAACTTCATACTTTCTTTTTCTAGATTCAAGAGAAAATGAGATTCTGGATTGGTGACAACGTCTCCACATTATTAAAGGAATAGCAAAGGGCATTCTGTATCTGCAAAGATTTTCAAAGTATTCCTGTTTCAAAGTCAAAAAGCAATTTTTACCAAATGCAAGTTTTTCAAAGTTTGAAAGCAACTTTTGAAAAGCAAATTTCAAAAGTTACCAGAAATTACGCGTTGTTTGAAAAGAAACATTACGCGTTGTTTGAAAAACAAAAACATGTAGAAATTTAACGCATTTTTGTTTCCTATAAATAGAGGGCCTCGAGCCCTCATTTAATGCATTCCAGAAAGAGAGAGAGAGTAAGAATAGAAAGAGTTATACACCAAGATAAATATTGTAGTCTTGAGTCTCCTCTTTAGTAGTTGTTTCTTTTACAAGAGAGAAGTGTTAATTGTTGTTTTCTCCTTGTATTTGAGAGCAGTATACTCCCATATTTTAATAGTGAGATCCTTCTACCCCGTGGTTTTTCCCCTCTATCAGTTAGAGGGGTTTCCACGTAAAATTCTCGTGTCCAATTTATTTTCTTACTAATTGTCATATCAAACTTTAGTTGTGGTGCTTCCTCCCCAACAGTATCTACACGAGGATTCACGACTAAGAATCATTCATAGGGACTTAAAAGCTAGCAATGTTTTACTGGACAAAGATATGAACCCCAAGATATCAGACTTTGGAATGGCAAAGATGTTTAGCGGAAATCAACGAGAAGTCAATACAAATAGAGTTGTTGGAACCTAGTAAGATGATGGAATAATGCAAAAATCAGTTGCATAATTTAAAAAACGTCATTTTGCTGTAAGATTGATGCTAAGAACCATTTTTTCCTTTTGTCATTTTTGCAGTGGATATAAGGCCCCTGAGTATGCTATGGAGGGACTTTTTTCTACTAAATCAGATGTTTCCAGTCCATCGCTATTTTAAATTTTTTGACCAAATCTTTTGATCAATAGCGACAGACATAACGACCCTGTCCGTTGCTATGTTGAAAAAAAAAATAATAAATAAAAAATAAATATTTGGGACGGACGGAGTCGTAATATTTAATTTATAAATAATTATTTTTTAATAAAATATATAAAGTATTTATATAAAAATAATATTTATTTTTAGCGGAAAAAACCGCCAAAATAAGTGACGGACTAGGCGTCACTGTCCGTCGCTCCTAGTAAAAAAATAATAATAATAAATAAAAACGACCTTGATTGTTGGGACCAAGCTGTGCTCTTAGTGTGTGCTTGGGAACAGCGTCGTCTTATCCGTCACATTTTATTTGCGACGCTGTCCGTCGCTTTTTGTTCTGTCGCTTTGTGGACTCTTTTTAGTAATGTCGGTAAATAGCTATATCTAATAATATACTTGCAATGCGATCTTGTGTAAACTGTGTAAGTTTTTCCACTAGTAGGACATGTAGCAATTAAGGCTATCGTTGAGTCCAGCTTGTTAGAAAAGAAATTCAAAACTTGCTATTAGCAATAATAAATAGAATTAGGAAGGCAACTTCCTTGTAAGATGCACGAAATTCACCAGGCAAGCTATTATATACATAGCTCAAGAAGTTAGGAAGAGGATCGAAAATCAAAAATGACATTGATTCGGATCATTTGCTTGCTTGTTCAGTCAATCATCTTTGTGGGCGTGAAACCTGCAGAGATCACTTACATAACAAGCTATTGTCCAAATTCCACTAGTAATTATACACAAGGAAGCAAATTTCAGTTCAATCTTAACCGATTGTTGTACAGATTACTGTACAATAATGGTGGCAAATCCATCTATGCAAAACCCAGTGTAGGTGAAAACGATGACGATAAAGTTCATGGATTGTATCTCTGTAGAGGAGACGTTGCGCCTAAAGACTGCCAAAACTGTATAGACGTGGCAAGTGAGCGGATCCAGCGCGAATGTCTGCTTAAGAAACAAGCAATTATATGGTATGACCAGTGTTTGATACGCTATTCTGATATACCTAATTTCGCCTCCACGTTTAATGTCTCGTCTTATTATTGGATCGTTTACAACACACAAAGCGTATCGTGGACAGAACAAGTAGTTAAGGGGATTTCGGATGCAATGTTTGATAACCTTACCCCTAAAGCTACAAATGATCTGAAATATGCCGAAAGTTTTGATGAAATTACACCGTTGTCGTCGTTGTCTCAGAAGTTGTATGGCATGGTGCAGTGTATACCAGATTTGTCAGTTGCAGATTGTCGCGCTTGCCTGAAGGGTGCGCGGTCTGTAATCCCTAAATCTGTACCGCGTGAATGCAGAGTTGTACATGAAAGCTGCCATTTAAGCTATCAATTCAAATATCCCGAACAGGAGGACAAAGACCAAGGTAATTACTCAGAATATATATATATAAGAACTTCTCTTGTATTTCATCAATTTCAATTTATTCGTCTTAATTAATTTTCTTTTTAATCTCTTTGGAGAAAAGGTACCACATGAGTTCTTGCCAGGCAAACTGCGCGCGAGTGTTCAACTTGTTTCCAGTGACTTTCCACTACACAGTTTGAGTGTCAGGTGAGTGGCATGTGCTAGGATCAGTATTAGTTAGTTGCTTGATTAGCTGATTAGAGGTGGTTATTGAGTTAAGGGGCGAATTTCCCGCGTTTTTCTCATTAAACTGATCACTTCAAAAAAGTCATTTTTTTAAATATGATAAAAAGTATATATAAAAATCTTAATCGTATAATATTAATCTTAAAGCACTGTTATTTGACTAAACTACCCTTGATGTGCTATTTTTTGTTTTCAGGGGGTATTACTTGGAAGACCAAGCTGCCTATTTGTATCGTCATAGGTGTTATAGCACTGGTGGCTGTTGTATTGGCAGGATCTTGCATTTACCTTATGAAAAGAAGAAGAAGAACACAGAAAGGTAACACAAATTATTAATAATATTGGTTTAAAAGAAAGTAGTAATTAATGTTTCAGCTAACCAATCAAAAGTTGAATCTTTGCAGAGAGGAATGAAATGAGACAACTAATCCAACTGCTTGACACACAAGGAAACTTACTTGATGAATTTTAAATGTTGGATTTAAATTAAGTTGTATTTTGTTTGAATGTCAACTATATTCTGTTTATAATTTCTATTTTCACTTTCAGCCTCTCAATATGTTATGACAGTGGACATGTGTGTTGTATAATTGCAGCTGATGTCAGGGTATTATATACTTGTACTGACTGGCTATGAAATACAATAATTCCTTCGTCTCGCTTTTTGTAAAAATTAAACAACTGTTAAAAGTAGTTGTAATAACTTCAATAATTGTTTGAGTATTGCAATAACTATGTTGAAGTTGCTACAATAATTTCAATAATTGTTGAAGATATTGCAATAACTCAAATAATTATTGAAGGTATTGCATCAACTATCATAATTGTTACGGCAATTATCTTTGATTTTTTGTAAAATCTTTTTCAATCACTTGATTTTTTTTTTCTCACAATCAATGAAAAAACGTCCGTATAAATAAAAATAAAAAAAGAGAAGAAGAAAACGCTATAACAAGAATAAATGTGACAACGGTGATGGCGAAGAAGAAGAAAAGGAAGGGAAAAAAGGAGAGAAAAAAAAGTAAAATTGAAAAGATAAAAAAGAATGGAAAATTTCACATTTTTTTTAAGGAAAAAGTGTCAAAATTACACCTTAATTTTTATTTATTAATTGATTTTATACTCATTGTTAAAATAAAATTGTTCTTACTCTCACTATTTATAAACTTGTCACTGTACCACTCAATTGAATGAAAAGCTCCAAATCAACTAAAATTACCTAATTTCAATTATAACTATCTAATTTTCTCCTTTAATCCAAATCCGATCCACTAAACTAAATAAACTCATACCAATTAAATAAACCACATACAAATTTAAAATCTTGATTATCCATAATTAGAAAACACAAACCTTTACTAGAAACCTGACACTAATTAGGCTAAGCAGAATGATACAGAACCAATGAGAAAAATAATGGGCCAATTAAGGGTGAATTAACAAAACCCCAAATCTTAATTAAATTAGTGAGAACCAGAGAACTCAAGAAGATAATCCTTTGACGAAGAAGCAATTGGTGGTATAAAGTTCTTCAAATCTGGACATCCAAGAAGGTGCTTTTGAGTAACTGAAAACATCCCAGTTCCTCGACAATGTTGTCTTCACTGTAGAAAAGTTGTGGGTTGATGCTTTTACTGACAATCCTCTTCTTAATTTAATAGTATTTGTGTGAAATTGTTTGACAAAAGTAGAATTGTAATGAAGGCATGTTGAAGGTCTTGTTGGGGTGAATGTTAGACCACCTCCCTCCATTTATCTCCCACTCATTGTGCTTACGTTTTGCTTTATTTTTTTGTGTTTCTGCAATTAGGGGCTTGGCTAAGAAGCTACGAGACTCCAAAGATTGATTTTTCACTTTTTTTAACAGATATTATACTCCATCATATATTTAATATTTTGGAGGAAAAAAAAACTTTACACGCTATATAACATATTATAATTTTTTAAATAGAAAATTGGGTTATTTTAATTGAAAGATATTCTCTTTTAATGGAGGAAGGAGATGCAAGGGATGAATTTCAATGAAGGAAAGAGATGAAGAAGATTGGAGATATGGGTTTTGGGTTTTCTAATTTGGTATGAGATTATTTAGTTTAGTGGATCGGGTTTGGATTAAAAGGGGAAATTGGATCATTTTAATTGAAATTGGATAATTTTAGTTGATTTGGGGCTTTCCATCCAATTGAGGGGTACAGGTGACAAATTTGTAGACGGTAAGGGTAAGGTAAGAATAAAGTCAACTAATTTAAGGACTTGAATGATATGTTTTTCCTGTTGCTGCGATTTTAACTGGGGATTTGTTTTGAAGGATTTACCTGGGCACTTTATACCTATGAATATTTGGCAATTTGTTTACTCAAGGATTTACCCAAGTATTTTGTTACTGGATATTTTTTTCTTGCGTATTTATCTTTAGATTTATACAATTTGAAGTAATGCAGATGAAGAACATCATTAAGAATCAGCTTTAGAAGCAAGAGAAAATTAGAATATCCATATTAAAGGACTTGACTATCTGGAGCATCTTTGTACCTCATTTTACAAAGTGCAGCAATCACAAAATAGAAGCAAACTTTAACATTGACACTACAACAGAGACATTTAGTGGCTGCAACAGATTTTCCTCTTAGCGACAATACTTATTGATTGCAAAATAACGAGACGCTTACAAATCACATCACAAGTACTTGTTAGAGTGCTGAAAGTGAGGTAACAATCTCTTTGCTGACTTCAAGTTCTTTTACAAGTTACAGCAAGGATGTAGTTATTCAGCACAAAGTAAACAAAGAATTAGAGGACTTTACCGGACTCTATGACTATCCACAGGCTTTGGTAGGTATGTTTAACTTCTAATCTTACATACTCCAGAAGTTGAATCATATCAAATATTCGTAATAAACTAGGAACATGGCATCTGGAGTATCTTTAGGCAGGCTGTTTATGTAAAGATAGAAACGCAACATGTCTTCATTCGAAAGAGTTGCCTGATCAACAACGTCGTTATTGCCTGTCAGAACCCACAGATCCCCTGAATTCACTCTTTTGAGGTTTCCTCTGCAAAATGGGCAGGACTCAGACCTTAAGTTCCTGCAAACAGAGATTACACGTTAAGAAGATCACCAAACAAACATATTCTTTTCGCAACAAAGGTAAGACGATCACTTACCAGTCACGATAGCAACTAATGCACATTGCATGACAGCAGTTTGGCAAAACTACTTTGGTGCACGGTTCTAAGCAGATCCCACATTCATTTTCTTTCTCTAGATCAGCATCAAAATGCTTTTTCTCTTGGACTTTCTTCCTGACAATCATTTCTGAAACATGAGGTTCGTCTTGACTACTATCCTGCTCTGATGAGCTATCATGTAGGTGCCGGAGAGATGGTAATAGAACCGCTGCAAATTGGTATTTGTCATAGAAATAAGTGTCCTCATATACGGATATAGTTAGAAAAAACCTCTAGACTTAAATATGGAGATGCACAATAAACGGAAAATATCAAAAAGTTTGCCGGAAATGGTGTGTACCATAGAATTCTCTAATGCTTGCTTTCTTCCCATCAGAAGGAATCTTCTTCTTCCCATTGGGGATAACCTAAAAGACATCACAATTTCAATTTCAACGTAACGAATATAACAATGTCATCTTAAATTAATAAAACATTAATTTACTCGCTAGTACTATGAGAAGAAGTTAACAGCCCCAGAACAGAGAACAAACCTTGTATATAACTATGTGGAATAGATTGAAATAACTTGGAAGTAAGCATGTGCATGAGCAATCCATCCACTGGAGCAAGAACAGAACTATCGGTGCCAAGTTACTGTACGCCAATTTCATTTGTAGACAAGTACCATTCTTGAACCTCGGAATCGAAGCTGCCCTGAAACACGTAATTTAGAGGGACAAAAGGTTTAATATTCGTTGTTTAAGACTGCAGCCGGAACAACGATTTATCTACTGACACCTTTACACAAATCAGAGACAAATCCCCAGTGATTTAAACATGGAACAGTTGGAGGAACCACAGAAAGGAAACTGAAGATTGCAGATACAAAAGGCTTTCAAACTCACATAAAGCTTACAAAAGATTTATTCTGAGACCTTTAAACTGACATAAGAAAACAAATTCCAGAACAAATAGTTTCCTGTTATTTTTTTCTATAATCGCGGTGTTCTGGCCAATTTGTGCGCAACTCGACCAATTTCACAGGTACCTCGCACCGACGTTACCTCCTATCAACATAGGCACCAGATAACAGTGTCTATTAGGACTTGGACAAATGAAAAGAAATACACTAATGTTTGCCTCCCTCAGATTTGAATTTTGAGACCTCATGACTCTCAACCTAACTTATTGGAAACCATAATAATTTCCAGTTATTCAACAGCATTTTCCTAATTTCACATGCTGTAAATGCAGAAAACATAGCATTTTGCATGCTCTAGTCCATCTCTATGGCAACCCCCGTTCCTTTTTCATGAAAAACGAAGTGTGACAACGGAAAAAATAATGAAACTCTTTGAGGCAGACTTTTCAATTAACTAAAACAAAATAGTAGTCCTTCCGTCTAGATTTACTTGGCATCCTTTTTCTATTTAGCCGGACTTAAATAAGGGCAATTTCATAAATATAACGAAGTTTTTCCTTATTTCTTACGCTCCCTGTGTCGCACTTTTATTGAGACGGAGGGAGTAGAAATACTTGAAAAGTTAAACTTTTTCAGAAATTGCTGAGGGGAGGAAAAAAGTAGCAAACAAATGTTTTATCTTTGTAGTTAACGTAAAGAAACCCCTCGTCCCAAACCAGAAAAGAGACCTGTTTTACATTGAAGAAAACCAGAAAGGGAAACCAATTTAAAATTTGAATATAAGCTAACGTTTGGCAATAGATTTTGGATCAAACTTTGAAATTTTATCTTTAAATATATGTCTGACCATAGACTTTGAATCGGACTTTGAAAATCTATCTTCAAAAAAATTCCAAGTTCTAAAAACTGGTCCAGACCATTTCTGTGAGAAATTTCACTTTTAGTAGCAAAAGTTTGAATTTTTTCAATTAAAGTGCATGTCCAAACATAATTTTTAATTTTCAAGTTTCAAATTCAAAATGTATGGCCAAAAATATATTTACTTGGGAAATTCATTCCCCAATCAGAAACTTAATTGATGGTATACAACATTAACAGAGCACAAAAAAGGGAAGAAAAATCAAAGAGTAGAACCTACAGCAAATTGGCATAGTGAATGTCAGCCTCAATAACCTTTAAAGAATCTTCACATGAAGTAGATTTCACAAGCTCATAGTAATTGGTCATCATTTATCCCAAAACTGCAATTCCCAAATGTACAACACTCAATTGGGTGGATGTAAATAGGAGTAAAATGTTGAACACTTGCGAAGAAGAACAAGTCAATGGAGTCTAGAAGGAGTAGTTATGTACTGAGAGAGAGAGAGAGAGAGAGAGAGTTTTGGTCTTTGTTATGGTTGGTTGCTTGCAGTTAGTAGTTTTGATTTTGATTTCTGGCAATTTTGACTGTTGAGCAACCATGACAAGAATGAAGGAATGAATCTTCCAAAGCAAATTTGACTTCTTCTCCTTTTTTTTTAATTCCGAAGTCCGATACCATGTGGGTGTAAGTAAGAGTGTGAAAAAAACGAATCAATCAAAAAATTAAGTTAAAAAAAATGTTATTAGGTATGGTTATTAGGTTATTGGATCAAAATATTAACGATAATAATATTTTTAAATTAAATTATAAACGAATGATATTTTTGTTCATTTCACAAAAATATTTTTGATCCTTTATCATATTTTATATGATAGTACTTGGGCAACATTGAATGACCAAAAACTGTTCATGACTTCTTGTGATTTTAAAACAAAGTTAAATGATCTTTTAGTAAAAAAAATAAATTGTCTTTTTGTGATACTTTAAAAAGATAGTGACTTTGGTATGATATAATAAAATTTACTAATAATTTTATCAAATCAACCATAGTTTCCTTGTGTAATTGGGAAAATAAAAACAAGAGATTATTACATTTTTTTCAATTGAAGTACAATTTTTTTTCATTTCATAAAATCGAAGTTAGTAATAAATACAATGAGATTTGGAGAGAAATAATAAATACAAGGAGTACTTGTCAAAGCATAATTTCTAAAATCTAATTATTTTACAATACATGTTAAGAATCAACAAATCGAATGTTACATTAAGCAATTTTGCAACATTAAAACTCAAAAATTACATTTGTAAAAGTTAATGGTCAAAAGCACATCAAATTATCATTTTTCGTGAATTCCACACCTTAAATATCAATTATTTCATTTCCTACATGAACTATCAATGTATCAAAATACACATTAACTATCAATTATTTTTTTTTTCTATTTCAACTATTACTATCAGATACCTAATTATGAGTTTGTCCCTCCAAAATTTTCTTTCTTTATCTCTTTGTACCTAATTATGTATAAGTAATCATTGTTTTCTATCAAATAAAAGAGAAAATAACTTTTTCTTCTTAAATAACTCAAAACTTATTTGTATATTTAATTAAGAGCCCGTTTGGATGGGCTTTAAGTTGGTAAAGTTGGTCAAAATCAACTTAAAGCCCCTTTTTAGCTTTTGAACGTGTTTGACTAATGCTAACTTTAAGCCGTAAAGTTCTTAAAGTAAGTCAAAAATGAAAAAGTTAGGATTCCTATTTTTTTTCCTAAGTGCTTAAAGTCATTTTCTTTGACTATAAAAATTACTTTTAGATCCCTTATATTTTAACTAAATTTCCAAACTATCTTTTTTATTCTTTTAATCCTAAAATTCACATCATTTTCCTCATTTGCACTTTTATCTAAACACTCAACTGCTTATTTATAAAAATAACTTTCACCACTTCAAAATTCTTAAAGCACTTCATACATAAATGTTACTTTTTTAAGTCTATCCAAACGGGCTCTAATATCTTTTTTAAAAAGGTAGTACTTCCTAAAATACAAAGTTTGGTAGTGATTCCTTCATGAAAGTTGTTCAACTAATTAACTATCTACTAATTATTTATGCTTTTTAATTTAAAAAGAAAAAAGAAAAAAAAGTCGACAATTCAAGATGATAATATCCAACGGTTGAATAAAAGCTGTTAAATATTAAAGAGCTATTAATTGGAAGACACTATACAACTCTTTATTTAAAAATTTTAAAACGTACATAAAATACGGATAAAGAAATGTGAGTTTTTGAATCTCTTATTGGCATAGATCATACAAATACAGAACATTAGATTAACAATTACTCTCTTTGTGAATTTATTTATTCATATTTGACTTAATACGCCTTTTAAGATACAATATATAAAATGATATTTTTTATCAAACCACTCCTAATTATTACTTTAAATGTTAGGAAAATGAATATACTTAGCAATAAAAATAAAATATGCACAAAATAATAAATTATCTTTTAATTTTTTAAACTAAATATCTATTTTTAATATAATGAAAAAATAAAAATGGACGGAGAAAATAAATTATTTCTCTCTATTTGGTCCAAAATAAAATTCCTTCTGAAATTGGCATATTCATTAACAAATTTATTGAAAACGTTAATCATAAAATTTACATGTGCTCCATCTCTTCTTATTGGATTTTTTATCAGGTAAATTTTTGAAGATGTAAGAAAATAACAAAAGCCTTCTTGGTATCTGAAGCTAACACTTATTCTGAAACCAAATTGATTTAGCTAAAAAGTAAAACTTATTTTGGATCGCGTATTGAATATATATAAAATTAAAATTATCTTTTATGTATATATAATACATATTAAATTTGCTTCACTTTTTATATGTTTATCTTTTATATATATTTTTGTATCATCTTATTAAAAATCTTAACTCCGCCGTCAATTTATCTAAGGGTAAAATAAAAGAGCGGATCTTATTGATACAATTAAATTGTACATAAGTGATGTCTCGTATTACAACATTAGACTACAACTCTAATACCTACTTATTTCAGCTACTCATTTACGAGGGCATAGGTCTTTGAATTTGTATTCAATTTTACTTCATGTTTTTTCTATTTTAGCGGGGTCCACACTGTACAATATTAAAAATTTTGGTCCTAGTAATTTTGATTTTTAATTTTTTAAAATATTATATTATTATCATGTCAAATTAATTAAGTATGATTCATTATTTTCAAATTCAATTTTGATATTTTGCGGTACGATAAATTAGAAACTATATGTAATTTATTCAACTAAATTCAACTTATATATAATCATAAAATAGAGAATTATGACTTTGTTTTTCAAGAAACATCGCAATTCTCTCATACTAACATCTTAGCTTAAACTTTATAGAAATATCACTATTAGAAAACGAGAAAGTAGAGACGGACAAAATTTCGTAGCTAAATGACAAAATTTTCATGTTAATCTTATTTAGCTATGGATTAACAATGAATTATAAGAAAAATCAATTAGTTAAAATTGTTTTAGCGACGGAATAGTTAGGAATTGCAATAAATTTCATAGCTAAAAAAGTCCATGTTTTCTTGTAGTGATATTCAAAGAAAAGTACAACAATTTAATGGATGTAAATACAAGTGAACCACCAACGCCTTCTGGAATAGGAACCCTAAAAATTCAACCAAGGGAAATGAAGAAGACGTATGTACAACTCTAATTACATTTTTGCCTCATGTTTCCTTCACAAGTTCAAAGTTTGAATTCAATATTATTATTATTTTGATTTTTGATTTAGTGTCTGACATTCATATTATTAGAGTCCGATTAAATTTGAATAAGTATCGGGAAGTCCCACATTAGGGGATAAAACATTCTTAATAAAAGCGACTCCACATCCAAAGGGACTCTAACTCGAGACTTCTTAATTAAGAATGAAGAAATACTTATCACTCTACCATAATTGTCGTTGGTTTGAATTCAATACTTATTAGAGAGTGTAGATTTCTACTCTATTTTTAATTATTTTATTATAGGGGAAGCATTCGACTTGGTAGTAGATCCACCAACTAAAACTACCTTATTAACTATCTATGGAATTTTTAGTCATGGGGAACTCTTTAGAATATAATATGTATTATGAGGTTTATTTTTGTAGTTTGATATGAAATCAAATTGTTTTGAAGTTGAAGTTTTGTTTGAACATGTTGTTTAAATTTTTTAAGTAATATCTTTTTATAAATATAAAAATCTCATAAATTATGAAAACTATCAAAAATTTCTTTAATTCTTAAATAGTTTTATCAAATGATCAAACTATAGTTCATAAACCAAATACGATAATATTCTAAGGCACGACGTTGATAAATTGAATATCTTAATGTTTTTTTTATTACAAATAAATAACTGTGATTACAAACTTTGAAATACGAATAATTTTATAAAGGTCCACTAGTCAACAATAATATTGACTAGTTATTCTTTAATATAAGTCATTCACATGGTATAAACACATCCTGAGTATTAATATCATTTTTTTTACAGAATTTAAAATTATATATATATATATATATATATTATTTTTACAAAATATTAACTTATGGATCAAATATTATATTTAAAAAAAATAAAATCACAATTTGAATCTCAAATTATGCTTTTTGGAGAATTTAGGATTTGAAATCATGATCCTAAAATTGCATGTCCAAGCATTAAGTTGAAATCAAGATTATATATTGCATGTCTAAACACCTACTTAGTATGCAATTGATCATGAAATTTGGGACCCAAAGTTCAATTTTTGATTTGAAATCAGTGTTTGTTTATAAAATATACACAAATTTTTAACTTCAATTTTAAATTTTAAATTCTCCAAAAAGTAAGATGTCAAATTTCAAAGTGTGATTTTAATATTTTTAAAATGTACAATTTGGTCCATAAATTTATATTTTTACAATATATATAAAAAAGAGATCTATACTTGATGTGAAAAGATTGTCTGTACTAGCTGAAAATATTCTATTAAGGAATGACTAGTTGCTACTAGTTGGTCAAAATCAAAATCAACCCAATCTAATTAGTTTTAAAATTATTAAAACCAAACAAAATCAATTAAAATATACATCCATCGGTTTGGTTGTTATCGGTTTCAATTTGGTTTGGTTTGATTCGATTATTCGGTTATTAACCATACACAAAAATAAAAGAAATGATTCATTCAAAAAAAAAGACAAGAATTCATTCCAAAAAGATAAATTGTCTTCGTGTTATTTTGGATCTTATAATTCTTATACCAAAACGTTGATTATGTTTAACTTTCTGCTTATATTGTTAGCTAATCGAATGTGCTAAACAACAAAAACTTACTGAATAATGCATAAGCTAATGATATGGTTGTACAAATAAAAAACGTATCATACCTTACTAATTTAAATTAGGGTGTTGTATTTTTTGCATAAAAATTATTCATAAAACAATAATATATCATGTATGTATAATTATAAAAAAATATGTATATAATTTATCGGTTCGGTTCGGTTATTTCTTCGATTTTTTTGAACAAAACCAAAATCAAACCAAATATTATCAGTTTTTTAAATATAAAACCAAATCAAATCAAATAAAAATTAATTTATTTGATCGATTTGGTTTGGTTTTTCAATTTGGATCGAATTTACGCAAATCGTGAACACCCCTAGTTGCTACTATAGTTGTCTAGTGAATCTTTATAAGATTATGTGTATTTGAAAGTTTATAATAGGTCTAACCGCAAATATTTATTTGTAAAAGCTACATGGAGGTGTATTATTTATAATCTGTTTGGTCAAGTTTCTAAAATAAACTATTTTGAAAAGTGCTTTACTCAAATGTGCTTTTATTGAGAAGCAGTTTGTGTTTGATCAATAAATTTTAAAAGTACTTTTGAGCAACAACTAGTGTTAGTTGTTAGGCCAAACTTGTTCAAAGTGTTGGTAAGTATCCCCTTCGTCCCATTTTAATTGTCATGGTTTACTTTTTGAGAGTCAAACTATATGAAGTTTGACTAACATTTAAGATTATTTTTTTTATCATATTGATATGAAAAAAATTATAACTTATAGTACTTTTTCGTATAGTTTTTGAATATCTAATTTTTTATTTTATAATATTGAGTTAAAGTAATATAACTTAACTTTAAAAACTGGTCAAATTGACTTTTGAAAAATGCAATATGACAACTAAAATGGGACGGAGGAAGTATTTTTTTTTCTCTAAAGCGTTTTAAAAAAAAGTATTTTGGGGAAAACTCTTTTTTTAGCTTCTAAAAAAAACAATTTTTGCTACTCTCGAGAAGCACTTATTTTTTCTCAAAAGTTTAGTAAACATCTTATTTTAAAAAATAAGCATTTTAGCCTCCAAAAAGTTTGGCCAAACAAGCTATTATTAATGCTCGAGAATTAAGATATAATCTTATTTAAAAATTATGATTTACTCGTTTGGCAAGATTGTATAAGAGTTGCAAAAGTTTTAATGATTTTCACAAATTGTTATATTTTTTGTTAATGAAAAAAAAAAATTAAAAATTCAAATCGCATATCTAAATAAAAATTTTAATCTCATATCAACGTGACTTCAAATCACTGATCATAAATGTCCAAATGGACTCCTAAAATTGACACAAATTTTCATTTAAACACTTAAATTTAGAGTTGTAACGACCCATTATGTCAATTTGAGTACTAGGACCTTTTATTTCATAAAATACTTATCCCGTAAATTTATAATGAATATTTTGGACTTTTTAATAACTTCGGTTAATTAGTTAAGGGGTAAATTTAAATAACTAATTTAATTAGTTGGCTAAATTAATATATTATTCAATATTCTATACAACTTATCCCATATTTATTAAAATAAAGTTGAATAGGGTTTAATATTTTAATTATCCACTACTATGCAAAATTGAAACAAGAAAAGAGAGAGACGAGAACATACCTGCGGACTACGAAAGCATCCCAAACTGCTTCAGGTAACCACCGAAATCCCTGTAATGTTATAAGGTTATATTAGTATATTGTATTGTTGAGTTGAGGGGAAAGGAATGGAAATTTCAAGAAATTTTAGGTGATAAATTGGTCACTGTTTGTTTTTGGTTTTAGGAAGGGGACAAGTTTTAGTTTTCTTTATTAGGAATAATTGAGGCAATGATTAAGTTATTGGAATTGACATACGTACAATATAAGATAGGTATTGGTTCTACGAATTTCCTCTTGCTGTGTTATTATGTCATAGTTAATTTTGGTTTTAACTTATTCTATTAATTATCATATTATGATTCAAGTTTTGATATATTGGGACAAGTAATTAAGTAATAGGTATATTGTAGGGCTGGGCATAAAATACCAAAAACCGAATTACCGAACCGAACCGGCTATTTCGGTATTCGGTAATTCGGTATTTCGGTTCGGTATTCGGTACCGAAATTGATATTTCAGTTTCGGTATTCGGTATTTCGGTTTCGGAATTTGGTTTTCCCGAATACCGAACTTTTTTATTTTTTATTTTATTTTTTTTTACAAAAAAAACTGGAAAAAAAATTACCAAAAAAATAAGAGTATAGTAAGAGAAAACTATCTCATTTTTTTATTTCCCTTACCATTTTCATTTTCAACTTTCCCACGTTTACCGTTTATTTTATGCACACTTACACGTACATTATCGATAACTTTTAACATTTAATTCATGTACATGTAAAAATTAGAAATTCTAATTTCAAATTTATGCAATTGATTAAGAATTCTAATTTCACTTTGCATGATTCCCATGTTAGTTATCTACATAAATTGTTTGGTAGTTACATTGAAAACGAAAGATTCCAACTCTTTCATATCTTTGCAAAAACTAATTAATAATTAGTGCAGTGATGTAGAGTTTTTGGATAATTCAAAGAAAAACATATGTATAAAAATTATATATGATATATTAGAGATTTTTGTTTTCACTCTTTTTCATTATTTTTATTACATGGTAATATTTTTTTTATTCTGTATTGATTCATAAATTATTTTCTCTTTGTTTACGATGTATCATTTCTCCTCCGTAGAATGTGGCTTACGAGCAATTTCGATTTCGATATTCGACAAGTTAAAATGCATATATTACTTAATTATTGTGTAGTAATAAAATTGTAAGTTAAGATATGTATTCTTTAGGTTAATGTAAATATTAAATGCGGATAAATTTTTATTGTATATTAACTATTAAAAAAATATGGTATTACCGAATACCGTACTCGAATCCAAGTTTGATTTATCGATTACCGAATTACCGAACCGAAGTTTGAAAGTTCGGTATTTGGTATATACTTTGAATTACCGATTACCGAATTATCGAACCCGAACTTTGAAAATACCGAATCGAATACCGAACGCCCACCCCTAGTATATTGTATTATATAAATGCTATTAGTATTATATTATTTGAAGGAATTGAGACTTAACCTTTGCTTAAGATTTAAAAATATGCGACTTGAGGTATTAGTTGGTATCAAAATTTAGGAATTTGATTATAGATTTGGATGGGTTATTGAGTCTAAGTTAAACATATATATAATATTGGTGTCTAGGGGTTCGTTTGCTTACGAATATTGTATACTTGATATATTGGATACGTGAGGCACCGAAGAAAGAGAAATCACTAGTGAATTAACTTGCTTGACTTTGATTCTTCGATTGAGGTAAGTTATGGTTTATTCTATATCATAGATAGACTCTTAATAGATATTGATAGTTGTTGAGTAATGTGTGAAGTTTACTATGCATTTAATTGTTGTGGTTTGAATGGTTGATATGATTTTTGTGATTGGTCTGAAATCCCAAGATCGTGAAATCTATAATCTTGAAACTTTCCTATCAAAAATTATGTCTTGAATAAAAAAGGCTTGATAAATATTGCTAATGAAGTGGAATGTAATAATCAAGAATGATAAATCAATTATATTTTGATCAGGGGTCACGTTCTGACACGGTATATATAGATCGGGTGTCACATTCCGACACGGTATTATTGGATCGGGTGTCACATTTCGGCACGATAATATTAAAGGATAACAACTTAAAAAGTTAAAATGACTATAATGCTACC
The DNA here is from genome assembly GCF_947179165.1 of Solanum dulcamara. NCBI lineage: Eukaryota > Viridiplantae > Streptophyta > Magnoliopsida > Solanales > Solanaceae > Solanum > Solanum dulcamara. The sequence goes on from NC_077243.1 coordinate 10,799,404, forward strand.
CAATTTTCGGTAACTTATTTATCAAAAGAGCGTGATGTGGAGGCCTGAGTCCTCATGTGTGATCTTGATATTGTTGATTGGTTATGTAATTGTTCATTGTGTGGTCACTTGATCTTGATCTTGTTGGTTGCCACCTGTTAAGTGCTATGGTTGATTTTCCGCTACTACTTTATGCATATTGATTTCTATTTTGAGTCGGTCGATGATATATACTCAGTACATATTGTCTTGTACTAACCTCTACTTGTATTTTTCTTTGTTTTATTTTGTGGAGTGCAACGAGTGTTCCATCGACTTCGACTCGACCTCAGCTCTAGTCAGTCTCCAGTTCATCAGATTTCAGGATGAGCTATCCTTCTAGCTCGTGATGGATTCTCTCGGTCATGACATGGTGTCTTTAGTTTTCGGACACATTATGTTATTTATTTATTCTGGTGTTTGACATTTCCAGACTTAGTTGGGGTTGAGCTTCCGCATTATTGTCGTGGTTTATAAGTTGAATCGTTAATATAAGTTGGGGTTGTATCGTTGGTTCTCCAACCTAGAAGGTTAAGTGTGGATGTCACTCATTGCCAGTTTGGATCGTGACAAAAGGTGTTCACATTAAATACTTACATCACCCAAAATTTATACTAATCAAATACTTTTTTACCAACAAATCATGTGCCATTCACCTAAAACAGAGACTCAAGTTTTCACCACCTTGCCACCACAACCCCACCACCATCCAACCGTCTCCTTCCCTTAACATGGCCAAGTTTTCACCAATCTCTTTCTTTACTCTCCCCATTTTCCAAGAAAAACAATACTCCCTTTGTCCCATAATAGATAGTAGGTGTCTTATTAAAAAATAATTGTTTCATATTACTTAATTACTCACTAAATTAGGTTAGAATTAATTTAAAAAAATTCATTTTAATTATTCTACAATTAATATGACCTTTTGAATATGAACAATTCTCAATACTAGCTATTTCTATACTTTATGTATAATTTTTCTAACTTATTTTTATGTGCATCGATATGAACAAAGCACAAAATAATAAAGTTGATCAATTTATTAATAATTTTTTAATCATCGTATAAAATAAAAAATGTCCATCCAATATTTGACGGACGGAGTATTAAAGGAAGGAGATGAAGAACAAATTGGGTTCAACAATGAAGATTTAAAGGACAATTTTTTATGCTATCAAACTTCTATTGGGGATGGTGAAGTAGGGACTGGGGAAGCAACTTTAAATGAGGTAGGTATTGTTGCCTTGTTGGGATTTAAAGATTAAGATGTAGTATGAATATGAAAATGGGCGAAAATCATTGTCAACCCCCCCCCCCCAAATTTTCTCTCAATTTTGAACAATATTCAAACTCCCATTTTTATCCTAATTAAAATTTTAAAATACCTATTATATCTTTTCATTATCAATTTTTTTTACTTCTTTAGAAATCATGATATTTTTATTTTTTTGTTTAATGTAACATTTTTTTCATAAAAGCATAAACATTATTTTTAGACAAAAAAGTGAAAAAATACCAATAAAGAAATAAGTCAATGATGTTCTATAATAAAGTAAATTAGCATAATGAAAAAAATAATTTTATTAATAATAATCAAAACTCTAATATTTATTTATACAAGTGAAAATAGCAGAGAATAATAACTATACAAATATATTTCAATGTAGAAAATACAAATAATTAATTTAATTAAGGGCACATTTTTAACAATTATATTATTCAGATTTGAAATTATTTTAGATTATAATTTATGTAATACTCTATCAATTTCAATCAAAACTTGTTTATTTATATAGAAGAGAATACCCACTGCCATTTATATTACTTGACCCTCATTCTAAAAATAGTTATTTTAATTTAGTTGTCCAATTTATGAAATTTAAGAAATTTTTCATATCTTTTTATTTCTACCCTTAGTATTAAATAACTGCATAAAGTAGTAATAGTCAAATTTAAGGTTTTAAAATATTATTAATAATGTTTGTTTCGTAAAATACACCTCTAATTAATTTTTTTAAGAGGTGTCATATATATTAAGAAGAGTTAAGTAATATGAAACGCATGAAGTAAAATAGTCGAGAAAAGAAAATATATATGTAAACATACATATACACACACTTAATGCATATTATATTGAACAAACGATCATAAGAATAATATTAAATTTTGTGATAAATTCTTTAAAATATTATTCTACTTATAATGTTAAAGAACTTAAAGAAAAAGTAATAAATATCTATGTTAAAAAGTAAATTATATATATAATATAAAGAGATATTAAATAGATGTGATATAACAAGGGTAAAATGGACAATGCATGAGATAAAGAAGGGAGTTTGATTATGGTCCAAAGTTGAGGGGGCGTTTGATTTTAAAATCAAAGTGGGGGTGGGGGTGGGGGTAGGGGGGTGAAAATCATATGAAAATACAGGGTAAATGAAATCTAAATAAAATCAATTTATCTTATATTGGATAGGAAGAGAAATACTTTTGTTCTTGTATATAAAAATATTTTTTTCTAGCTCTTAAAATGTTGAGAATTAAGTTTTTCGAATTTTGATTTGATCAAATAATTTGAATGATATATTCTTTTGACAAGATTTATTTCAATTTTCATTATTTATTTTTCATTTCCAGATATTTTTTGCGCGCAAAATTTTAATTGAAATTACTCACAAATTCAAAAAATAATTTCAATTTATATTATGTCCATTCATAACTCTAATTTTTAAAAATATTTCCAACTTAAAAATAAATACTTCATCCGTTACAATATGAGTGATGTTTTTATTTTTTCATTTTGTATAAAAGATGAAGTGGGAAAGACACTCTTGGTACCAAAAGAATGGGGATAGCAAAACACCTTGCACCCCATGAAGGCGGAGAAATTGCTCTGAAGTAGGTTCTTCGAGAATTATTGTTTTTTTTCATCAAGATATTTGATTCATAATAAAATAATAAAATACTTTATAATTTTTTTTAGGAGTAAGTAATATTTTAAGAAGTATGTTTAAGCTAAAAATATCATTTATTTTGAAATAAATTAAGTATAATATATATATATATATATATATATATATACTTCCTCCATTTCATATTAAGTGAATTTTTGAGGTATTTTCCATTGTTCAAAATAATTGAATTGTTCAAAGTTCAAGATAGGTGTTTGAAACTTTTTCTATATTTGTCCTTTCATTTATTGAAGTTTATATTTTCTAGGAGATATATCACACTACTTATAAAGTTATATTTAAGAAAAAAAGGGTCAAAATGACCTTAAACTATTTGAAATGAAGAAAAATGCCCTCTGTTTATAGTTTGGTCCAAAAATTGTCTTTGCCGTCAATACTTTGATCCAAAAATGCCCTTATTGTTATTTAATAGGTCAAAAATGCCCTATTGTTACAAAATGGGTCAAAAATGCCTTTTTTCGAATATATATATTAAAAAACAATTCTTGTTCCTTATAAACGTTACTTTTAAGGAAATTTATTCTTATTTTCTTTCTTTTTAAATCACTTTAAGTAATAAAAATGTAAAGTTATATTTAGGAAAAATGGTCAAAATGACCTTAAACTATTTGAAATGAACAAAATGGGTCAAAAATGCCCTTTTTCGAATATATATATTAAAAAACAAATCTTGTTCCTTATAAACGTTACTTTTAAGGAAATTTATTCTTATTTTCTTTCATTTTAAACCACTTTAAGTAATAAAAATGTAGGAAATTATTTTATTTTTTGTAATCTCACTTTATCAAGTAAAGAGGAATAATTTCATGCACTCTAAGTTTTAACGGATAATATATGTCCTATATATAAGATCATAATAAATTCATCATTAATTTTTGTTCAAATAACGATTAAAAGAATTATAAGAAAATAAAAAATATTTTAATTTTTTTTAATTGAAGTAGAATAAATATTGGCTAATAAAAGAAATATTATTAGAAAAAATATGTTCAAAAAGAAAATAAATAATATATTTATTTGAAAAAGAGCCTTTTTGATCTATTAAATACCAATAAAGACATTTCTAAATTAAAGTATTGACGACAAAAGTATTTTTGGACCAAACTATAAACAAAGGACATTTTTGTTTATTTTAAATAGTTTAAGTACATTTTAAATACCAATATGGTTCAAATTATGTTATTGAATTTTTTTTCTTATTATATACACACTGCCTCAAAAATTCATTTAAAATGGAATAGTTTAAGGATATTTTCTTAATATATACTATATATGTATATACTATTATTATTATTTTAATTTAAGATTTCACAACTTTTATGTGTGGAACACTCGCAAATAAAATTGGCACACGTGTATTGAGTGTGGCAGAAATTATTAGTACTATAATCCTATTTGATGTTGAGTCCATGATAATGCGCCTGAGAGATAAAATAAAAAGCACAAAAAGGCTGCTTTCTTGGACGCTGCAACGGTGAAAACTTTGCTACTTTAACCAAAGTGACTAACTCTCACTCTACTCTTTGCTCTGTTTTAAGATAAAATAAAAAGAACAAAAAGGTACAATTTTTTGTTCTCTTCATCTTTTTTTTCATTATCCTTTTTTGCTCCTCCCCTGGTGTGTATATCAGACTGGAATAATTTTTTTTTAGTTTTTTTAGCTGCTCTGAATGGGTAATAGACATGATCTTCAAATGGGGGTTATGTAGAAACATGCTGATAGCTGATTTGGCTGATGGGCTACCTTAGCTTATAAAATATGGAAGGATCGATCACGGCTGCATTTATTATTTTTGCTTAAGCATAACTTGACCACAGAACATGCATGTAGCCTATTTCACTAAAACGCTACCCTAGAAATTGAACGGTCATCGTTATGTTAACTAAAACGTTGCTTTAATTAATTATTGTTATTCAACATTCAAGCTATTATCTGCCTGCAATTTCGATTTTCCTCTCTTTCTGCATCTTCAGGTTCTACTTGTTGTGTAGCACCGTGCATAACGTTCCATTTGTTTCACCTAACCAAGAACTTACTTAAGAGCCTGCCTCTTTTTCAAGGTATTTATCAAGGGTAATTTAGTAAAAATACTCCTAATTTGTTACTCCTTAAGATGATATAATTTTTGAGAAAGGACTAAAAAGGAAAAATGCTACATAAAATGGGAGAGTATTAATGATTACTTTCTTTATTTTTCTAAACTTGAACTTCTAGCTGATATCTTCATATACTTTGTAGGATTTAGAAGTTGTTTAGGAAGCATATTTAGTGGAGGGAGGAAATGGAATGCGAGAACGAAGCATGTGATGGGTGCAAGAAGGACTGCCTGTTGATTCATGGAAAAGGGGTTCTTTCTTTCTTTAAAGTAATGATTGACAAACGTTTCTTACAAGTTCTGGTAAAGTGTGATTCCTTGTGTACACTTGTTTTCTCGACTTAGTTTAAATTAGTTGTTTTAAATGTATAATTGGTTTTGATTCTCATATTTGCAATTAGTTATTCTTGTAGTTAATTTTATATTTGTTGGTGACATCCTTTTGCTTAAACTGAGTGCAATACTAGCTGTTCAATATAGGTTGGTCAATTTTTGCAGTATCTATTTAAGTTTAGGAATTCATGTATCATGCCAAATACCTATGAGTTCCGAAACATCTTGTTTTCAAAGGATATAGCTTCTACAATGTGTATTAAGTATACGTTATATTACTCCCCCAAGGAATAAGAAGATATACGTTGTATTACTTAAAATCACTCTGCTTGAAGGATTTAAAAGGACACTTTCCAGTTTTCAAAGAGCTTTAACACAAAAATGAAATGCTTCACGCTCATAAATTTTAGAAAGAAAAAATCTGCTTATGAGCAACTTTAGACCATCTTCAACCCCTCTCTATTTTACTATCTACTCTCTATATTTAGAGAGTAAAATAGAGAATGCCCTTTCCAATCACTCTTCAATTCACCCTCTACTCTCCAATTATAGAGAGTTGAATATTAGTTCTCCAAATTTGGAGAACTACTATTCATACTCTCTATTTTACTTTTTGAAAAAATAAAATTTTATAAAAAGGGCAGCCCGGTGCACTTAAGCTCCCGCTATGCGCAGGGTACGCAGCCTTACCTTGCATTTCTGCCAGAGGCATTACATGAAAATTATATAGGGTGATTATTTGAAAAAAAGTAAGAAAAGATTTATATTATGAAATAAGAAAATAAAAATGAAATAGAAATAATAATATAATATTGAGGAGAAGATTTTTTTTATTTTTAGAGAGTAAAATAGAGAATTGGGTTGGAGTTGTTTGTCTGAAAAAATAGAGAACTCTATATTTGAAGAGTAGAATAGAGGGTAGGGTTGGAGATGCCCTTAGCAATCCATAGTGTTTCCATGGACCTTCTTCATCTCAGACGGCCCTTGCACTTTGCAGAGCATGTTCTCAAACCTTTCCAATCAATCACTATGTGATTCTGTATCTTCTTTTAGTTACTTGAAAATCATGTAAGAGCCCGTTTGCCTAATACTAACTGTAAGCCATAAAGTTCTTAAAGTCAGTCAAAAATGAAAAGTTAGGATTTCTAACTTTTTTTTTTCTAAGTGCTTAAAGCCATTTTGTTTGACCGTGGAAATTACTTTTATATCCCTTATATTTTACCTAAATTCTCAAACTACCCTTTTTATTCTTTTAACCTTAAAATTCAAACACTTATTTTCAACATAAACACTTTTATCCAAACACTCAACTGCTTATTTATAAAAATAACTTTCAGTACTTCAAAATTCTAAAAGCACTTTATATATAAAAGTTACTTTTTTTAAGCCCATCCAAACGGGCTCTAAATCTATTAAAGTCAACATTTTTTCTGGAATGACCATTCAGATCATACTTGAGTACCTGTCAAAATTTTAGTGTGTTGATCATAAATCACTTATTAACCTTTGAAGCTTCTTAAAGAAATATACTTAACTGTGGTATTGTGTCATTTACATGTTTGTGAAGCTTAATTTGTAGTGAAACTAAAACGTGGCCAGTTTTCATGCTTTATTTTCAATAGAAAAATATCTTGCATAAATGCATTAGCTACTCTTAACCTTCTCTTTGGCATTTGTGTTATAAATAATTGTGCCATCCAGAACTCAAGAGACTTCCAAGGATATGATCGCAAACCTGTTTCATTAACTTTGCATTTGAATTGTGTGTCGATATGTGGTATTTCTTAGTTTTAATTTCTGCATTTTCTTTTCAGTATTTCCCCCCAAAGTTTGCTCGATCAGTTTCACACCTGACTGATCAGGAAACTTATCTGGAGGACTCAAATGGACAGCGATGGAGGGTAACAGTGTGTAACCATAATGGTTCACTTTCTATCCGGCAGGGATGGCCTAAATTTTCATCAGACCATGGTCTGGATGTGGGCGACTTCTTGGTTTTCCACTATGTTCCAGGTCAGCACTTCATTGTTCAAATATTTGGAACAAGTGGTTGTGAAAAGATGAAGTCCTGCAGTGATATTGGCAACGGAAGAAAAAGAGCAAGGACTTACCCTGAAGCAACTATCCCGGCTGAGCTGTTTCAAACAACTGATATAAATTCAATCAAGAAAAAGAGTAAAACATCTGCTGAATCTGAGTCTGAAAAGGTCGCATACAAGCCAAGTATTGCCAACTTTGCAACAAACATTGATGCTGACACTGGGAAGGGACAATCAGTACATTCAGCTATAGATGTGGATGAATCATTTTGTATGATTGATAGAAGTTCTCAATATGATCAAGGAGATGACAGGTTGTGCTTGCATCTGTCAAGTTTTGAAATGCCAGCAAGCAAACCTCTTGCAGAAGGAACTAACAATCCTTTTAAAGGTCACATTGGAAAGGATAATCACGTTGAAACCAATTTAAGATCACTAACAGAACCAAATTTAAATGTTGAGATCGACAACTTGAATTCAGAAGCACTGTTGTCAAAGCTTGAGACTGGAATCACGGCAACCAATATGGTTAGTAGTCCAGCAGAGGATATTCCACTGCCGTATCCAAAATATAAGAAATCCAATGAAGCATCTCAGTTTGGTAAGCTTTTTGTTCATAACAAATTGTTTGAATTCGTTTGTTTTTGTTGTATTGTCTTGAATATGGATATTGCAGCTATATACTTGAGGCAGTGAGGGGCTCAGCTGAAGATTGGTTTTGCTGACACTCAGTTGAGCTTGACCTTAATCTTGAGCTGGCCCAAATTGTTGGAGTCCCACATCGTTTGTGGGATGGGTACATGGACTCCTTATATGGTCTTGGGTAATCCTCTTCTCATGAGCTAGCTTTTGGGTTAAGTTAGGTCCAAGGTCAATTTCTTAAACAAAAATGCAGTCTCAGGTTGCAGTTAGATTCCATAAAGCTCAACTTTATAGGCTCGTGAGCACATGGAAGCATTTTGTTCATTTTGTTGATTAATTGTATACCTAAATTTTGTTCTTCAATCATCAGCTTCAAAAACTAATTTACTCTATTCTCCCAGTCCTCATCAGTATAACCCTACTTTTTTTTTCCATCTTTTTGTCCTATCCATCTAATTTCTCATGTATTTTCTCAGTTTCTACAATTTTTCCAAGTTCCCTTGGGTGAAAATGTCATTTCTACCTTTCATATTTGACTCAAAGATTTGTCTTCAACACTACGTTCAGCAGTATCTATTTCATAATTAATTGCTTCCCTCAGAGCAAGTGGGCGTATTTTGTATTTCTATTTATTGTTGAAGATTTGTTTTTCTTGATCGTCTGGTGAATGATAAAATCCTTAATGGTGATGTCACAAAAATATGGAATTCCTCAAGAAACTTGCCTTAACTTATATACAGAGCTCTCTTATATATTGACGTCCCATTTCATTGAAAGTTTTTTTAACTGGGTAACAGAATATTCATGATCTTGGTTGAGACTTAAGTAGCTTTCACTACCAGCTCTCACACTGCCGATTTTGCCAACATTTTCCTTTTGAGTTTTACTATTTTTACCTCTTTTTGGTGACATGCCCTGTTGCACAACTCCTCTTTCCGATGACTGTCTCAGTAGCATCAGTTCATTTTTGGCAATCGTTCAAGAGGTACTGTGTTTCTTCTTGATATTTGTTTTAACAATGCCTAACTTATTTTTGGTCCGTTCCGGTTGGCTCCACCTCTATTCAGTCTATTCTTATAGCAACTTTTCCAGTCATTAGTTCAGCAACTTTTTCAGTTACTCTTCAACTATCAGTTAAATCTAAGTCCATGATGTTCCAAAGATTTTCATCCCAATACCTCTTTTTGGTGTAGAAGAACTTGTTGTTTTATGGCTGTAAAATCACTGATGATTTTCACTGGGAAAGACTTCACCACCCTTTTCTTGCTGACGATTGCTATTCAAATGGTGTTTGAGTATATATCTTGTTTTCAAACTAAGCAGTAATAAAGCCCACTTTGAGTTTGAGTGGTTGTGTTGAAAGTCAAAAGAATCATAACAAGATTGGGTAGAATATTCTTAATGATTATGTCCTACGATATAAATCTCAAGAATTAAGGATCTTCTCTTATTTCGTGTGATTCAAAACTGTAGAGGTCTTTTGAATGTTGTTAACAATCATCTTTAGGTTTTTTGTCTTATCCATTTTGAAATTACGATTGAAATTCGTTCTAGTACTGGACTTCTTGTTCATTTTGGAATATGAAGATCAATTATTCCATTTGAAATTTTAGGTTTCACACTTGAGAGTTTCCAATATATGAGCTAACTTGTGATTCCTACTCTATTGGTTGTACTGATCATGTCCTCCGTATAGGACATTGGCCTTTGAATGGCCCCTACTCCTTCCATCCCAAAAGACGAGCCTTCCCTATCACATGTTCCCAATACAAGCCCCTGAGGCTACACCACTCCCCTTCACCAGCTTACATCCTTCTTCTTTCATCCCTAGGTGACCATCTTTCTGTTTTCAAAGTAGAAGCAAAACTGTTACCCATACTGAATTCAATCACATATCCAAAGTGCATCTCTTGCATCACCCTTTTTGGCCTGGATTGGAGGTGAAGATGATATAGGTAAAAAGTGGTATTCTTTAGGCTGAGGTACGATTATGTTGGTACTAAGGTGGTTTCTAAAAGTTTCACTTTCTCTTGCTGTTATTCTCTTTTGGAGAAGAAAGGGGTGTATTTTCAGTAGCACACCTTAACGAGTCACCGAGGCTTTGCATGAGCTTAGAATCAATTCAATTCTGGCTCCAATCCAGCAGGGATAAGCTTAAGACCAGTGCCGAGAGGAAGCAATTGCTACTGGATGTATAAAGGGAATCACAATTTTGGCCATCCATTAAGGAGACAGATGTGACTTACGCCGCTTAAGCAATCACGCTCTCCTTTCCTTGCTGGGTTGCTTAAATTGCGAAGTAGGAATTAAGAGCTTTTGACATGAAATTGTTGGTTTTAATTTTGGCCTGATCAAATTTTGGCTAGTAGACATGATCCTTATCTTGTGACTTTAAAGGATTTTACATCGGTAAATGTTTTTGCCACATGAAGCTAGGGAAGCAAGACTAGTGAAGAAAGAATTTGAGGAGATAACAACAGAAGCATTTTCTCCTGCTAGAGCAATACACAGTAAGCTTTTTTAAATCATTCTTATATATCTTCTCGACTTATTTAATCTGGTTTCCTTTTTCATAACTGCCCATAGCATGTTGGTGTTTTGCTTTGAACTGCCTTTAAGCATCTTCTTGCTGTTTGTTATGTACATGATTAAGGAGGAGAGTACGCAAATGGTAATGAAAAAGTCATCAAAAGTGAGCCTGCTGATTCAGGAGACACACCATCCCTTAATGCAGTGAGCTATTCATGTTTGCTGGAGATCGATGGCCGGGATTTTCTGGTAAACCTTGTTTAAATATCATTCCCTCCATCATTTTGTTGGTGGACTGCAATTTTCTACTATTTGATATGATCTTGATAAGAATCAGGTTCGAAAAACAATAACATAATGCTGGAGCGAAAAATACGAAGATTAAAGACTAGAAAAGAAGATAGGCGATATTCGAGAAAAAAAATTCCACATCTCAAAAGTAATTACCAGAAACCTGAATTGCTTGTAGTAGACCTAATTAGTGGATTTGAGCTAATCATATTTACTAGCAGATTTAATTCAAGAACTTAGATGAAAGTAATCTAGACCCCCTAATTGAACAATTAAGGACAATAATTTGTATAAAATCAATGGCCTTCTTCAATTAATCGAGTAAGAACCATAAAAATAAAGCAAAGAATATAATCTTACCTCTTAAAAGAATCATTCTTATAAGATCGTAAGATAAAACCAAGTAGTGTACTTTATCAAAAAATATCCCAGGTAGTGTAAGCTGTAAATAAAAAAATCTCTCAATAATATTGATAACAATGTTGTGTCCGAAAAACTTAAAGAACTCTATATGTAGGGGCAAATCATGCACCCCTCTCCTAGACATCATGAGATTCAAACTTTAATTTTATGGAAATAATAAGTAGTAAAACCTTAACTAGAAAACTTTAAACTAGGTAAAGTTAAACTAGGAAAACATGTAAAATTGATGTCACACTTCACAAAATTACCTAACAACATAAGGAAGTGGCAATTTTTGGACCAAAAACCTACAAGCCAAATATCAGCCCTTTTGAGCATAATTTCCAGACCCTTTGGGCGTGTTATTCAGCCTAACTTTGGCTTGCTTTCAAGTTCTTTTTGGGCTCCATATGGGCCCAAATCTTCATCCTCTCGAGCTTGGACTTGGACCATGAAATACGTGTGCTTAGCCCACTCCTAGTCACAATTTCTTGGGCTCCTCTTCCACGATGAGCATCTTGTTGATTTTCCATTGAAGGTCAGCAACATTGTCTTGCATCTCGCCATCTCCTTAGCTTCTCAAACTTCATTAACTCCTAATAGAGGTATGCCACCATGAATTCTATATGAATATTTATCAATACTGGCTTGTACACTGCTCGAGTTTATATGTGTCTTGAGTTTACCGCTGAAGATGCATGCATTTTAACGTTCTTTTCATCAAACTTTTGCATTTAATAAGATGTTATAGAGGGAATAATGTCTTTCGAGGACGCCTTCAGGCTCAACACTAGAAACTGTTTTTTGAAAATTCTGAAGATTGAAGTAAAGTGCTGATTACTTTGTAACTCAGAAGTTGAAAAGAAAAAATACGTGTTCACCTGATTTGGATAAAACCTTTGTCTTTTTTGCGGCTCTAATTTGTTTAAAATAGGCATCTCGGAATCATATGGGACACACAATAACTTATTATTCATACTTTTATCAAATATAATTATGTTTCAAGTTTAGAGCCTGTGATGCAGGACACTGTTTCTTTAATTCTAAAGCCTATAAGTGTGTTTTCTTATTGCGGATGTCCTTGAATAATTATGAGGTATGATTTTCTCGAAATAGATGAATCAATTGGTTAGTATGACCTCTCTTTGTTATACTTCTTTTCATCAAAGCAACTGGCTGATTTCCATCAACTCTTATGTATGCTCTTTGGAAATAAGATATTTTGATTCTTTGATTTATAATCTAAAGAGGAAGATATCATATAGGAAAAGGAGCACTAATTTTTTCGTGAAGCAAGACCTGCAATTTACATTGTTTTTGGAGAGTTCTAGTACTTTCATCATCTGGACACCATGTGAAGCAGCACTTACATTAGATTGCTGGTACTAAGTTCCATTTTTTAATCACCTGACCACCCTGGTCGTTCTTTTCTCGTCTGATTTCAGGCATGTTGCGTAGAGAATCTAGTCTCTATGTTGCAATTAATTGCTTGCACTTGGCTGAAATTCTCTTTGTTCCCAGTTTGTTTATCCCTTTTTTCTCTCGTTGAATCTCAACCCCCTTTATATCTTATGCAGGAATTACCAGAATCCTGGCAAAAATATTTTCTGCAAAGGGCAAAGCAAGGAAGGATAATTATTTATCTCCGAGGACCGGATAAAAGAATCTGGCCTACCTTTTATCATTGCAGATCAGGTTTTAATGTTTTGACATGTGGATGGAAACAAGTTACTGCAGTTTATGGCCTGAATCCAGGAGATGAATGCCTTTTTCAACTTGTAAATCAGCCGAGACGCATATTTGATGTACGCAAACTCTGAAAGTCCAAAAGTAAGATGCGAAAGAACTACTTGAAAGTCCAAAAGTAAGATGCGGAAGAACTACTTGGAGCTGTTTACCTTAAGCAGTTACAAGAGGAATGAAAGAAAGGAGCTATGCCAGTTTCTCATTAATTGTTTTTGAGCAACATTTAGCTGTTGCCTGGCTGAGTCATATATGATGGCACTAACTCTTGGATTATTCTGTGAATACTTTTTTTAAAAAAAATCTATTTCATCTGTATATGGTAAACTGTTTGTGGAATGGAATATGAAATGTGAGAGCACATGTTTCATTTGTATGTTATATAACATGCAAGTTGATATGCTTAATGCCTGTTCAATTATTGCATGCTTGTTTTCAGGAATTCACCTAAGCTTTTGATTTGATAGCAAATGCTAAAAGGAAATTCAATAAATCTGAAAGGTGTTAGTAAACATAATCAATATGAGATTTTCATAGCTTACCATTCAAGTATTTGAGAGTCCCTTTGAGCACAAAGAGGATTTGATTTGTTCAACCTAAAACTTAGATAGATAAATTGTTAGCGAGGATATAGCTGTGGACCACTAATTTTTTTTTATTATGCTCGCCCAGTGATTCTCGAAAAAGCTATTCGAATGAAGTTCGAATAGTATTTTTTGATCACTGTTATGTATATTATTAATGTTAGATAAATATTTGGTTTTAATTTTGTTTGAAGTTATTGCCCTTCATTAAAGTATCTTTTTTAGACAAAATCATCTTTTTACTTTTTTAAAAAAATAATTATATTTATAATATTTTAAGGTACAGAATCCTAAAACATATGATGAAAGGTATAAGGAGAATTAATAATTAAGAAATCCTGCAATATATGGTAAGAGAAAAATATATTTTAAAAATTAAGGAATCTTAATTATACATAGACAGACTCTCAAATAGATTTTTGTCATTCACCATTTTTTCATTATTATACATAAACAATAATAATATGTAATTTTTGGAAAATAAAAAACTATCGTGAATTTTTTAGAAAAGAAAATTTTCGTGATTTTGGGGTTTGGCAAAGTAAAAAATGCCTTATTTTTGCAAAATAACTGTAGTGGGAGTCCTAACAGAAAAATAACGTAGTAAAAGTCCTAACAAAATACAAACAAAAGCTGGTGTAAATATTAGAGATTTTCAAAATACTGTGTTGCGTAAATTTTTAATTTGTGAGTAACAAGAAGTCCTAAACCTAATAAAATTTTATGGAAGTGGGCGAATTATTTTTTAATATTAGGAATTTAGTTAGTTTTTCTTCTAAGCGGAGAATCCTTTTTAGTGTAGAATTTATTATATTTTTTATATGTAGTGTATTCTTCAAAAGAAGAGCTAGATATTATATTGTCTTCCACTTATTTCTCAGTAATACTCTTCAACTAACTCAACAATACATGGTTGTCCTAATTCTATCGTCGACTTATACTTTGTTCGGATGATTGTTACGTAATGTTTTATCGTATTATATAATTTTGATGAATATTATGTTTGGATAAATTGTATCGTTTTTTGTCGTTACATAGTATAACATATTCATAATTTGAATGATAAACCTACAAAAAAAAGTACGGTATGAATAGAACTACTATGAAAAAATAAGGTAAATGATAAAATAGAATAATTAAATAATAAGTAAACATAAAATGAGAAGAAAATATTAAGATAACGATGTGATTACATGAAATTGATCGTTACACAGAATAGTTCTCTTATAGAATATTCAAATTGAAAGCAGTCTTTATTGAGGGTCATTGAAGTGATATTTAGTGTGTAATATTAGGAGTTGGATTAATATATGTTTATTGAGTTGGATATTTTCTAGGTTGAGAGGGTTGAGTTTTAATTGTGATCAAAGCTACAATTGGGAGATTTTTTTTTCTTTCATGTAGACGCCATATCAGATAATAAGGGTGGGGATGAAAAAAATCAAGGATTCAAGGACAAATATGTGTCCAAAGTTGAATATCAAAAAAAAAAAATTATTGAAAAAGTATGACGATCGATAAAGGATAAATATAACATTTTTTGGTGTACACGAACAAATATAGAGTTCACCATTTATCTACTCTTTTTAATCAATTTTAAGTCCAAATATTGTTACTCCTGATTGCATATATATTTTTTGTTCATGATTTGTATGTCTGTGAAGGGGTAGATTTAGAAGTTCGAGTATGAATTTGTGAAAATTCAATTATTCCATCGAATTCCTCTGAACTTTAAGATTTTGTGGTTGCACTCAACTGTTATGTTCCAAACTTATTGTTGGACTCTATTGATGTTGCTCTTACATCTGTTTTGTGGCTCATCTTAAAAAGATGTCATCTTATGGTTCTAACCTTGGATCACAATGCCTAAGGTGAGTATATTTCTCTATCTCTTGAGGAATATTTTTCAAAAAACAATTAGACTAAGTTCTAGCTAATTTAGATAATTACTATGGAAGACAGAAATTTAGAGGTAAGAATGTTGGATGGTGTGATGAGGGCAATGGAGGTATGGGTTGAAAGTGGATATGAGGTGTGTTGGGAGTTTGAGAGGTCATAATCAATATAAAAAATATTTAAATTAACGCATATATAGACACTCATTGAATTTAATAACTTTTCATAAATTAAATTATTAAATTAATAAATAATTATATTCTTTGAGTAATTTATTTATTTTATATTATTAATGTGACACATACGTATAATACACATATTCTAAACTAGTTTATAAAAATAGGAATGTAAACAAATGAGAAAAATAGGAAAAAGAGATATGCACACGTGTGTGAACACACAAGTGATTTTTCCTTTTGAAAATGGAAAAAATGAGAAAGATGAAGATTGGAAAAAGAAAACTCGTGTGAACGCACAATAAAAATAAAAAATACAGTCCATAAATAAAGACAAAAATTCAAGAAAAGCTACTATCCAAATTTGTCATGTGCAAAGAAGCCTAATCCGTAGTTTCTCTCTCTGTATAGATAAAGCAAAGTTCAAAGTTTGAACTCTTTTATTCGGCATAAGAGATAAAAATAAATAATTCAAAAATAAAATTTTGATATCATATTTAGAATAATATATTCATTATTTATACTATATTGATGAAATAAGTTATCACATTTATATGATGGATAATTTATTCCTGAATAATTAATCCCCAAATAATTATTTCTGAAATAACTTCTTTCCAATCAAACGATCTCTATCAGTCTTCTTCTATTTCTCGATCTGTGTTAGCCTTCAGGTTCGAATAAGTTGAGTTTAGCTTTCTAATTTATTTTGCAACTATTAGTATCTTAGTTATATATTTTTATTTTCCCAATCACTTAACAATTTTTGTGTTTAAAGCTACTTAGATTATTGTATAATTTATATTAAATAATACTGCATTTACATTCTTTCTAAAGAAATATTTTAAAAGAAAAAAAGCTCAACAAAAATTGATAACAAAAAAATTCTTTTTATGGACATATTTACATAATAAAATATTCTTAAATAATATATATTCAGGTTAGTTCATATATTTTATTTATTTAAAACAAATACTTAAATTAGATAGACAAACAGTCAAGAACTTTTCAAAACAAATTTTACAAATTAAATTAAGTCTAAATAATTGTCAAAGTACGATTAAATCATTAGTGACATATATAATTAACATTAAAAATAATTGTTGAGTTATTTATAATATATTAAGGGGGATACATTTTAATCATTTTTAATAAATTAAAAATATTTTTGATTCAATAAATGAAAAAAGAGACAAATTTAATTCAACTGTTGCAAAAAATACATTTTAAAATCATTACTAATAATTAATAACATTTTAAACCCTTTTCCGTTAAAGTGTATGAGTCTTCATTCCCTCATTTGCCTACCACAGTTATACCGTACTTCAAGCATCATCGCTTGTATCTTTATTAGAATATTTGAAAAATCTAAATGGTTGTTACGTATTATTTTATAATATATTATATTGTATTTTATTGTATTTTATTATTTTAATGAATATAAAATTCGGATAGATTATATCGTTCTCTATTATTACATTATATCACACATCAACAATTTGAATGACAAACCTATAAAAAAATAGAGTTCAAGGTAAAGCTACTATTAAAAGATATGATAAATGATAAAATATTATTATTAAATAATAAGTCAAGAAAAAATGAGAATAAAATATTAAGCTAATTACGTGATCACACCAAATTGACTATTACACAAAATGAAACCTTTTATCGTTATCTAATAATGAATTTAAATAATATAATATAATAAAATTTAATTAACAATCAAAACAAAATATTATATTTAAACTTACGGTACAATACAATAAACAGGTAACAACCATCCAAAGAAGTTTTTTTTTTCCTCTGCATATACACAGAGCACAGCTGCAACAAGTCCTCTACTATTCCTCTCTATATGTGAACTTAGAAAATATTGCTAGTGAAACCACCTCACATAATCTATTTCTAAACTTTATATTATAAATAGATATGGATGTTTTGGGATATTGATTTCACAACTTTCGTATACACAATTAATAATCATAAAAAAGTTTGTATTCATTATTAATAGGAACTTATACTTTTTTTTTATTCACAATGTTTACTTAAATTTTTGATTTAATAATATTGACATTATTTTAAAAAATAGTAGACTACGTGGTTTGATATTCACGTGCAATTCAAGTGCATCAAAACTAGTTAAATGATAAGTAAAGATAAAATGAAAATAAAATATTAAGCTAACAACGTAATCGCACCAAATCAATTATAACACAAAATGAAACTTTTTATTAGTACTGAAGAGTGAATTTAAACGATACAATATAATAAAATTTAAATAACAATCAAAACAAACACTTTATTTAAACTAATAGTACTTAACAACTATCCAAACTAAGTTTTTTTCCCCTCCATATGTAGAGAGCACAACTGTAACAAGTCCGTTATTAAATGAAATTTACACTTTATTACTCTATTTATAATATTTACTTAAATTTTTTATTTAATAATATTGGCATTATTTTAAAAAAATAGTAAACTACATGGTTTGGTATTCATGTGCAACTCAGGTGCATCAAAACTAGTTAAATAATAAGTAAAGATAAAATTAAAATAAAATATTAAGCTAACAATGTGATCACACCAAATCGATTATTACATAAAATGAAACTTTTTATTGTTATTGAATAATGAATTTAAACTATGCAATATAATAAAATTTAAATAATAATCAAAATAAATATTTTATTTAAATTAATAATAATTAACAGCCATCCAAACTAAAGGTTTTATTTCCCCTTCTATATACACAGAGCACATCTATAACAAGTCATATGCTATTCCTCTCTTCTGCATACCTCGTCCATAACGCCAATGGAAAGCAACTCTGACCAGTCGGCAGCGGCTACGACTGCTCAGTCCGATGGGCAGTTGTATGGCCACCTACTACAACAGCAGTCCAAGTAGTTGCAGATGTTTTGGACTTCCCAGCGCCAGGAAGTTGAGCAGATTGACAATTTTAAGATCCACAAACTTCCCATTTTCCGCATTAAGAAAATCATGAAATCCGACAAGGATATCCGTATAATATCTGACGAAGCACCCATCTCATTTGCTAAGGCATGTGAGATCTTCATTCAGGAGCTCAGCTTTCGTTCCTGGCTTTACGCCCAGGAATACAAGCGTCGGACTCTGAAAAAGAGCGACTTCATGGAGGCTATTAGGCACACTGAAAAAACAAAATGTAGTCCATGTTAGTAAACTGTATTGAAAAATATTAAAACAGTAATAACAACTAAAAATAATAAAACACAGAATCTGGAAATTTAATGCAAGAACAAAATTGAGCCCACTGACTGCACAGTGTGTCCTTAAGGAAATTATTCCCCTCAAAGTATCCGAGGTTTTGGAATCTTTCCTCCTAGGATAGAACGATTTACTCACCAAAGTAGAGGTACTGCAAATCTTTGATGACTTCGACCCACTTGATGGCTGTATTTCACACGAGTTTTAGGAAGTGCAGAAAGAAGAAGAAGATGGTATATATTCAGAATTTCGTATGGAACATTCTGAGGATTAAGAGACATATATATAGACTGTTTGCACCTTTTAAGAAGAGGCACCTGTTGGGAAAAGATTTGTCTGTTGAGAAAAGGTTTGCAACTTTTCGGACAAGGTTGCAACCTTTCAAAAATCTGTTGGAAAAAACGGAGGGAAATATTTAAATTAATCCGGGAAAGAAACGGATCGCGGGTCGCGGGTCAGGATTTTTCCACTTAATTAATTAAATAAATAAATAATATTAATTAATTAAAATGTAAAAAAAAATTGGTCCAAAAGATTATCAATCATATCAATTGACCAAATCCGAAGCCGTAGCCGAAGCCAACCCGAGCGAGCGACGACGACGACGGCGCGAGGGGAGACCCTCTTCTTGACCCTTTAGCAACATGAAGGAGTGCTTCTACTTTTAAGTAGGAGACTTTTCATTTCCACCACCTATGTGGGACCAAAGCTTATTTAATAAAGCAAGAGAGAACATATCATTTTCTTCTCCACTTCTTTTCCCTCAATTTCTCATTCAAACTATCAATTAAATCCAACAATCCATAAATAAAGGCAAAATTAGTAGTTTCCTTCCCTCTCTCTTTATAAATAAAATAAAGCTGTACTTTTCTATTACTTTGTCCTTGTTAGCCTTCAAGTTCTAATAAGTTAAAGACTTCACTTTCTAATCTATTTTACTAATATTAGCATCTTAGTCATGTATTTTTATTTTTTCAATCACTAAACAATTTTAGTTTTTAAAGCTACTAAGATTATTGTATAATTTATATTAAATAATATTGCATTTATACTGTTTCTAAAAAAATATTTTAAAAGAAAAAACTCAACAAAAATTAATAACAAAAATTTATCTTTTTATGAACTTATACACATAATAAAATACTTTTAGACAATATATATTCATATTAATCCATACGTTAGTTCGTATATTTTATTTATTTAAAACAAATATTTAAATTAGATAGACAAACAATCAAGAACTTTTGAAAACAAATTTTACAAATCAAATTAAATCTAAATAATTGTCAAAGTACGAAAAAATTAGTGACATATATAATTAACATTAAAATGTAGCTTTAAAATTGTTGAGTTATTTATAATATGTTAAGAGGGATAAATTTAAATCATTTTTTATAGAAAATTTTTGATTCAATAAATAAAAATAAGGCCAAATTTATTTCAATAGATGCAAAAAAAATACATTTTAAAATCATTTCTAACCGTTAATAACATTTTAATCCTTTTCCGTTAAATATACGAGTTCTCATTCTGTCACTTGCCTACCACAGTTATACAGTACCTCAAGCATCATCACTTATACCTTCATTAGAATATTTGGAAAATTTAAAGTTAAAAGTCTGTTTGAGTTGACTTTTCATTTTGATTTATAAGCAAAAAGTTATAAGTTAGAATTTTATTTTAACTTAAAATTAAGTGTTTATAAGTATTTTTTTAATTTATTCAAACACTTTCAAAAGTATTTAAAAGCTATTTTAGCTTAAAACACTTAAAATAAGCCAATTTAAATGGGCTCTTACAATCTATTTGGACATTGTTGCCTATTATTTTATAATATATTATATTGTATTATATTGTGTTATATTATACTGTATTATTTTAATGAATGTGATGTTTGAATAAATTGTATCATTCTTTATCCTTACATAATGTCATGTGTCAACAATTTGAATGGTAAACCTACAACAAAAGTAGAGTTCAAAGTAAAGCTACTATGAAAAAATAGGATAAATAATAAAACATAATCATTAAAGAATAAATAAAGATTAAGTGAGAATAAATTATTAAACTAACGACGAAATCACACCAAGTCAATCGTTAAACCAAATAAAACTTTTTATCATTATCTACCAATAAATTTAAATAATATAATACAATATAAATTTAAGTAACAAAATACAAACATTATAATTAAACTTATGGCACAATATAATAAACACGTAACAACCATCCAAACAAGATTTTCTGTTTTCCTCCGTATATATAGACGAGCAAGGAAAATGAGCTAAAAGGGTTATTTGAGAGTGGAATGAAGGATAGGGGATTTCTATTTCTTTTTTCTTTTCGTTTGTTATAAACATTTAATTAGGGGTTAATTATGAAGAGATGGGGGTGATTTAAAATATTTATAAACTTAGGATAAAAAATTAAAAGATCAAAAACTTTTAACAAAATCCAAAATTCCATCAATTTTCTCCATTTTCTAAACACATTTCTTCCTCTTTCTCTGTTCTCCCCTCTTCTCTTCTCTTCTCCCCAATTCTTTCTCCTTTATTCGATTTTCTTTGTTCTCCTCTCCTCTCTTCTTTTTTCTCTTCCCCAATTCTTTCACTCCGATTTGATTGTGAAAATTATTTAAAAAAAATTGATGAAAAGAAAAGAGAAGAGAGGAGAGGATATGTTGTTTATATAAACATGAGTTGTTCAAGCAATCAAGAGATGTTGTTTAAACAACCCTAAGTTGTTTAGTTCAAACAACATAAATTGTTCATACAACCAAAAGTTGTTTAGTTCAAACAATCAAAAGATATTTAAACAATCCTAAGTTGTTTAGGTATTTTTTTTTGATTATTTAGTTAAAATAATGAGAATAATTTAAATATCAGCTAGTTGTTTGGAGAAATATGAAAATATTTGCTAATTATTTTGGAGATCGAGATATGAAAACATTTGTTAGTTGTTTAGACAAATGTTTAAACATCTGCTAGTTGTTTGGAGGTGATGATGACGTGGAGGAGGGGAGGTTCGGGGAGGATGGGGCTGAGGGGTGGATGAGGGGCAGAAAAAAAAGAGGGGATCTTTTGTAAAATAAAATACTTGTGGGTTCTTAAAATATGTGTCATTATCACTCATTAAAAAAGAATATCTTTTACTTTATTTTCAAGACTTGTGTCCTATTTTTTTTATTTACACTCTCAAAAGTCTCTTTTAATTCACTCACCCGAGAGCATAGTTGTAACAAGTCATCTACTATTCCTCTGTCTGTGAACTTAGGAAATATCGCTCATCGAAGGCACTTCGCCCAAATCGATCGTTTACTTAAATTTTTTGATTTAATAATATTGACATTATTTTAAAAAATAATATAATACATAATTTGATATTCACGTGCATCAAAACTAATTAATTAATAAATAAATAAATATAAAATGAAAATAAGATATTAAGCTAACATAAAGATCATATCAAATCAATCATTACACAAAATAATTTTTTTTATTATTACCAAATAATAAATTTAAACAATAACTAAACATCAAAACAAATATTTTATATAAACTAACATTACAAAACAGTAAACAACCATCCAAGGTTTTGTTTCCTCCGTATATATAGAGAGCACCTCTCCTCTCACTCTGTGAACTTGTGAAAATATCACTACTGAAAAACCACCTCGTCCATAACGCCAATGGCAAGCAACTCTCACCAGTCGGCAGCGGCGGCGGCGGCGACTGCTCAGTCCGACGGGTACTCGTATGACTACCTCCTACAGCAGCAGCCCGAGCAGCTGCAGATATTTTGGACTTCCCAGCGCCAGGAAATTGAGCAGATTGACAATTTTAAGAACCACAAACTTCCCATTTCCCGCACTAAGAAAATCATGAAATCCGACAAGGATATCCGTATGATATCTGCCGAAGCACCCATCTTATTTGCTAAGGCATGTGAGATCTTCATTCAGGAGCTCACCCTTCGTTCCTGGCTTTACGCCCAGGAATGCAAGCGTCGGACTCTAGAAAAGAGAGACTTCATCGAGGCGATTAAGCACACTGACATTTTCGATTTCCTTGTTGACGTGGTTCCTATGGATGAGATCGAGGAACAAGCTACTGGTTTTGGGCCTGGCATGGTGGACTCCCCATTAAGTGGTGTTCCGTTCTGTTACCCACCAATGGGACAACCTGCTCCATCAATGAGACAACCTGCTCCACCCGGAGTGACGATTGGAAGGCGTGCTATGCCTTGGGTTGATCCCTCAGTGTACGTCCGGCCTCCGTTGCAGCCGTGGCAGTCCGTTTGGCAGGCTGCTGACGATAATTCCTATGCTACTGGAGGGAACGGTGGACAGGGTAACCATGATCCTCAAAGGTAACTTGTCAGTTTCTTAATTCATAACCAGGGTTAGAAAAAAAAATTAATTTGTCAAGTCGAATTGCTTTTTTCCATTTTCGATAAAGGTAATAATTTTTTTTTTTGAATTTCTTTATGAGTAGCGACAAAGGGAACGTTTCCCCATGAGTGGTTTGTCTCCATGGAAGAAAATATTCACTAAGTTTCCACCCAAGGGGTTTGTTGTTAAAATTGCAATTTTTTTGTTCGTTGTTTTAATTTCTCACTATCAGATAGTAGCTACAAACATTTTCGCATTTTATATGTTTGCCTTCTTGCATTTAGGGCAATCTTAACTAAATTCAAGTACAGTACTTAAATAATTTTGTGCATTCTCTCTTTACTTATAACAACAATTATTTTCTACACTCTCTCATTGATGTTGCAACATGGAGATAGTAGTTGAATGTACAGTTTAGATTTTCATCAATCATCTCTTATATATTTTGCATCAGTAGAGAAAATGATTTGGCATATCTGGATTTTGTGGTTTCCGAATTTAGCGCAACATATTGATATGCTTTCACACGATTGTTTGATTCCTCTATACTATAAAGGAGTTCATGATTGATTCTCTTAATTGGATTTTACAAGTTTTCTCAGAGTGGTAACTGTTATTGGTGTTGATGCCCAGATGGAGTCAAAGTATATGTTTCAATTTTCTTACCAATGCAATGATTATATATATATGCATGCTTGGGATATGCCATCCATAACCGTTACCTATTATCCTGAGAAACAATTGATATCTGATGTCTTTATCGGTGTTGCAATGTACATCAGTAATAATTGGTCATGCTAATGCATATTGAACACGTGGCCGGTCGGTGAAGTGGGATTAAATTTGTTTCTAACCCCATTGGCTTAAGAGTATGTCTCATAGGAAAGTAAATCCAGAGCAAGTCCGAAGAACTAGGATAGTTGTATTTGGTTAGTTATAACCATTTTTTCTCCTTTTCTATCGTTTGCGTGAATGACAAGAAAGAGAAACCAGGATGGCTATGGTACCAGATATTTGGCACTTTGCATGAGTAGTTAGTGTGTCAACGACTTTCTCTTCATGGGAGAAGACTAGAAGCTCATCTATATATTTCCAATATCCGTGCCAGTAGGGGTTTTCCCACTTGGCTGGTTGGTGTTCGTCTTCTGATGCGTGTCATGTGCCATGCTTGTTCTCATTACTCTGAAAATTCATGTACGGCATTTTATTATTTGATAGAGAAAATGCATGGGGAAATCTGATGTAGATTGTTTATAGTCTAGCTAGATCATGGTGACTTTGCCACCATCCTTGTGTTTTCTTTCATTGATGCTGAACTATCATTATAACAACCTCTACTCATTAGCCTATTTATTCCAGCCCTCTCATAAATCCCTATTCATTAATCCTCTTGTATTCATGTTATTTCACTCATTTGTGGCATGTCTTGATTTGTTTGATATGATGTTGGCATCTTAGACTTGATTAAAAAAAATGTTGGCATCTTAGTTCTTAGGTGACACGATTGCTATGGTTAAATATGTAGTATCTGAAAAAAGGTTCTTATTCCACAGTTATCTATTGATGAGCTGTAGTTTCTTGATGTTGTTGTACTTGCGAGACTAAGCAACTAATTTATGTATTTATTATTTGTTTGCTGTAGTTTCTTAATATGGTTCTGTTTGAGATACAAGACACTGATTTCTCATTCACATGGTTCAATTTATTAAATGTTTGTAATAATTTTTCTATTTGATCTTGTTGCAGTTAAAGATCACGTTCTCTGTTGATCCAAATGCTCAGTGGCACAGCAGAAGCTATTAGTCACCAATGCTGCAGGTCCTCTCAGATGTGACTGCTTCTTATTGCTACTGTACTGTCTCAATAGTAATGACTTGAATCTTTTCGTTGTTTTGTCGATATAAAACTGTCTAGTTTATTTGAATGCTTATTGAGTCCTGGATTGTAGCGTATAATAAACTTATCTTACTTATCGCATAACTATTGTGTTATGTTACTATAATCAGTTCTCCTTCTGCCTTTAGTATTTTGACTAATGCTCCTTGCTATAGTGGTATGATGGAGCCACCAAGGCTTATTCGTTATAGGATGATTCCTAAGCCTAGTGGGCAATTTGGTCCTGTGGTCAATGATGTAGGTGCTAAGCCTAGTGGGCAATTTGGCTTAGTGGTCAATAATGTAGGTGTAGAACTTAGTGACTAGGGTGATTATGATTTCATCAGTTATGCAATCTTAACATAACTAAATTAGCACAATTGTTCTTTGCAAAGCTTGGATGGCACAACTAGTCTAATTTTCTAGATTAAATCACATTGACATAAATAAACCACTGAACCATAAACATAGATGCATTCTAATACATACTACCAGTTTCAAACTCAAAACATTAATTAGCTTTCCCTTTGTTATAACTATGATATGTTTAAAAAGAGGGGAGATTTGGATTAGGACCCTTGTCCCAAATAAACTTTGGGGTTGGCTGTTGACCTAATAATTACTTTGACCCGTTTTGATCCACCTGAAATTGATCCAACCTGCCCATTTTCCACCCCTACAATCATCTGTAATTCTTAATAATATGTCATGATCACTATTTGTGGTACATTATTACATTTTTAAAGAAATAGAGAATGCATTTGTTCCTTCTCTTCCTTACAAGTTTTATCTAATTCTGTCATTCTTAGTGAATGTAAAGAGATAGTAGCTTTAACATGAAGCGGTGTAGGAGGTTTTGCAAAAGACTATATTTTGTTAGTCATATGATCACACATATGGGAAATGATCAGATAAAAACAACAAGTTATAACTTATACTTTTGAGTCCAACTTCTATTTTTTGGACAGTATCTGAGTGAAGAAGTGATTTTCACTCTAATACAAAACAACGTGCCTTCTAGTTTAGGTTAATCAGATGACACAAGTCAGAGTTCATGTTGTTTTCAGCAGAATTGCAGTCTTAGACCTTGTGCAGAAGCATTGAGTAATACAATTCTCTGTTCAACCATATCAACAACATGGTTAAATCATTTTTATCATTCATTAAGATTTTATACCAGATTTTTAATTATCAACTCAGTTCTAGCTTCTTTGTCACTATGTCGGTTGAAAAGGTTAAGATAAATATGTTAATTAAGGACTTCATTCTTGAAAAAGGAGGAAAACAGAAAACGTCATAAATAGTATTTTCAAAGTAGAAAAGGAAGTTAGTAGATGTATTTGCACCTTCACCAAAAAAACCAAGAATCAAATTGTTCAGCACTAAATTTTTTTCCATATTTACTTGCCTTCTTTTAGTAAGAAAATCAAAGTTAACTAAATCTAAAATAGATTATAGATATTATGATAAAGTCAAATATGAATTCCTATCTATTCATGGAAGTATAATTACAGCCTAAAATTCAAAAAAATCCTCACGATGTTATATAAAAGACCAAAGAAAATATAAGGAAGAAAATTTAGCAAGGAAAATTAAAGGAAAAAATTACCTAAATACACAACTTATTTTACCATATTCTTTAAAATTCCCTACCATTTGAAAAAATTACAAAAATCACTACTCTTTCCTATTTGTCTGATACATCACTATATACGATGTATCGGACGGATACATCACTATATACGATGTATTGGACGGGTACATCACTATATACGATGTATCGGACGGATACATCACTATATACGATGTATCGGACGGATACATCACTATATACGATGCATCGGACGGATACATCACTATATACGATGCATCGGACGGATACATCACTATATACGATGTATCGGACGGATACATCACTTTATATGATGTATCAGGACGTCAGATACATCACTTTACACGATGGATTGGTCGGCTACATCATGTACGTGATGTATCAGGACGTCGGATACATCACTTTATGCGATGAATCGGTCGGATACATCACTTTACATGATGTATCAGGACGTACGTGATGTATTTGGATTCCACCAAAAAGAAGGGATTTCGGGTAATTTTTAAAAGAGTAGGGATAGAGTGTAATTGGGAAGAATCACAATGAGATTTAGATAAAATTTACAAATTAAAGTCATATATAGCCCAACTCTCTGTTCAACAGTAGAAAAACATGGCTAAATCATATACTAGTCATTAAAACTTTACAATTGATTCTTAATCAACATCTCAAAGGTAACTTCATTGTCACTATGTTAGTTGAAAAAGTAAAGGTAAATGAAAACTAAGGAGTTCATTCTTGAAAAAGGAGGAAAATGAAAAACCTCATAAATAGTATTTTCCATTTGATATTCCAAAAATAGAAAGTGAAGTTAGTATATGGTGATCTGAATATTAGTATTTGCACCTTCGGCCAAAAATCAAGAATCAAAATCTTCAACACTAAATTTTTTTCCTTGTTTGCTTGCGTTCTTTTAGTAAGAAAGTCAAAGTTGACTAAATCTGAAATAGATTTTAGATATTATGATGAAGTCAATTATGAAGTTCTATCTATTGAAGTAAGATTGATTTATAGTGAGAAATTCATAACTTTTCTCAGGATGTAATTTAAAAGATCGAAGAAAATGTAAGGCAGAAAATTTAGCAAGGAAAATTACAGTTAATGTATATAGCCCAACTCTTTGTTCAGCAGTAGCAAAACATGGCTAAATCATATATCAAGTCATGAAAATTTTGCACTAGATTCTTAATCATCAACCAAGTGCTATCTTCTTTGTCACTATGTTGGTTGAAAATGTTAAGGTAAATGAAGACTTAGGACTTTGTTCTTGAAAAAGGAGCAAAAAGAAAAACTAAATAAATACTCTATCCATTTTAATTTGTTTGTCTTAAATCTTAATTTCCTTTTTAGTTCGTTTGAAAAAGACCGTCTCTTTTCTTTTTTTGGCAATTCTTTAATTCTAACTTTCCACCTGACATAGGAGCTGTTTTGATTGGTTATTTTTAAGTAGCTTATAAGGTAAAGCTAAAAGCCATAAGTTGGGAATATCCAACGTTTGACTTTTAGCTTATTTGTATTTTTTCAACCTAAAAAAGAAAGTGCTTAAAAGCACTTTTGTCTTTCTCAAACACCTCTAAAAATAAAAAAGAGCTTAAAAGCCAAAAACTACTTGGATGTTTGGATTGACTTATTTAAGTAGCTTTTGGCTTTTAAGCGCTTTTTTATTTTGGAGGTGTTTGGGAAAGACAAAAAGTGTTTTTAAGCACTTTTTTTTAGGCTGAAAAAGTACAAAAATAAGCTAAAAGGCAAAACTTGGATATTCCCAACTTATGACTTTTAGCTTTTAGCTTATAAGCTACTTAAAAAAAGGTCGATCCAAACACCACCTTAAAATAAGTCAATCCAAACACCCTCATAGTGGTCAATGATGTTGGTGTGGAACTTGGTGACTAGGGTAATTACAATTCCATTAATTTCATCATTTATGCAATCTCAATATAACTAAATTAGCACAAATCTTTTTGCAAAGCTTGGATGGCACATTAGTCTAATTTTTTAGATTAAAAACACATTTACATAGATACATCGCTGAATCATAAACATGGGTGCACTATGATATGTTTAAAAAGAGGGGATATTTGGGTTATGACCCATTGTTTGACCCATCTTGACCCAAATAAAATTTGGGCGGGTTGAGTCTTGACCCATAATTTCCTTGACCCATTTTGATCCTCCCGAATTTGACCCAACCTGCCTATTTTGCCTGCCCTATTATCATTTGTAATTCTTGATCATATGTCATGATCACTATCACTGTTTGTGGTACATTATTAAATTTGTAACGAAATGTAGAATGCATTTGTTCCTTCTCTTTCTTACCAGTCTTATCTGCTTCTGTCATTTCTTTGTGAATGTAAAGAGATAGTAGCTTCAACATTAAGTAGTGTAGGAGGTTTTGCAAAAGACAATATTTTGATAGTGAGAGGATCGCACAGATGGGAAAGGATCAGATAAAGACAAGAAGTTGTAACTAATAGTGGAAAGGATCAGATAAAGACAAGAAATTGTAACTAATAGTTTTGAGTCCAACTTTTATTTTTTGGACAATATTTGAGTGAACAAGTGATTTTTGCTTTGATACAAAACACTATTCCTTCTAGCTTAGGTTAATCAGAAGACACAAATCAGAGTTCTGATTCTAACACATTTATATATACAAAGTACCAATTAAAACTAAAGAAGAAGACACAAATCAAAGTTCATGTTGTTTTCTGTAGAGTTACAGTACTAGACCTTTAATATCTGGTGCAGAAGCATTGAGTAATACAAATCTCTGTTCAACAGTAGCAACAGCATGGCTAAATCATATTGGTCATTAAAACTTTACACCAGATTCTTAATCATCAGTGCTAACTTCATTGTCACTTGATGAAAAAGTTAAGGTAAATATAAACTAAGGAATTTATTGTTGAAAAAGTAGGAAAAAGAAAAACGTCGTAAATAGTATTTCAATTTGATATTCGAAATATAGAAAAGGATGTTTGTAGATGGGGATCTGAATATTAGTATTTGCACCTTCGCCAAAAAACCAAAAATCAAAATCTTCTAACACTAGTTTTTTTCCTTATTTACTTGCGTTCTTTTAGTAAGGAAGTCAAAGTTAACTAAATCAAGACAGAGATTTTAAATAAATATGATTTCCTATCTATTCAAGGAAGTATATTTATTGAGAGAAATTCAAAACTTTTCTCAGGGTGTGATTTTAAAAGACCGAAGAAAATATTAGGAAGAAAATTTAGCAAAGAAAATTACAGTTAATGTATATAGATTAACTCTCAGTTCAGCTATAGCAAAACATGGAAAAGTGATATATGTCATTGAAACCTTAGGCCAGATTCTTAATCGTCAACTCAGTGCTAACTTCATTGTCTAGTATGTTAGTTAAGGAATTAAGGTAAATGAAAACTAAGGACTTCATTCTTGAAAATGGAGGGAAAAAAAACTTCATAAATAGTAGTTTCAATTGAATATTCAAAAAATAGAAAAGGAAGTTAGTAGATGGTGATTTGAATTGTAGTATTTGCACCTTCACGAAAAAACCATGAATCAAAATCTTTTAACACTAAATATTTTTTGCTTATTTATTTGCGTTCTTTTGGTCAGAAAGTCAAAGTTAACTAAATCTAAAATAGATTTTAGATATTAAGATGAAGTCAGATATAAATTCTTATCTATTCAAGGATGAACAATTATAGTTAGAAATTCAAAACTTTTCTGAGGATGTTATTTAAAAGACAAGAAAAAAAGAAAATTTAGCAAGGAAAATTACAATTACTGTATATAGCCCAAAATGATATTTTTAAAATTATATTCTCCAAATTTAAGTATTTTAAAAATTAACTATGGTAAGGGTTTGACCTCTACTAACCCCCCTCCCCCAACTATAAAAGGTCTAAATAGAGGGCCAAGCCAAACCTGAAAAATATACTTTACATTCAGAAAAACAAAGCCTTTTCTCTTTTTCTGAAATATTGCTTTTACCAACCAAAATTGCACATTCCTCTAGGGTTTGATCAACACTATGTATAGCTAGAAGCAAAAGAAAGAATTTCTTTTGGGTGGAAATTCAACGACGACTCACTCTATGTGGTTCACCTTTCCTTCTTTTTGAAGGTAAAACTACTTTTAATCAAATGCTTCTACATTGTTTCATTTATGGCTTCATTCGGATTGGTGTAACTGTTTTCTGCCGTTCTTGTGAGTATGGTGATTTATGCTTTGTTATATATATACATGCTATATATATGTATACGTGTGTATGTATGTATGTGATCATGTATATATAATCTTTTTTTTTCTTTTTAATCTGTGTTGCTAGATGACTTTGGAATTCAAGAAATTTAGTTATCTTGTTGAATTCATGTCGAATACTTTTGGTTTTTGAAGCTTTGATTGTGAGATTCTGTTCTAGATTTTGTGGATAATGTTTTACAAATAATTAAAAAGTGCCTTTTTTGAAGTGTTTGATAAGAAATTCTGTAAGGAAGTAGATTTTTAGAATCATAAATTGGTATCTACCACTTATCAGCTTAGAATGATTTCATAATGAAGATTTAGGATGTCTCCTCGAGCTATTTAATTTTACTTTAGTTTCGGAGAAAATAATTAATATAGAGATTTTTTTTTGACAAAGCAATTAATACAAGGAATTCATATAGCCAGCCGTTTGGCTTGAAGGCTTTCCCCCCTCTCCCCCCTCAAAAATAGAAATGTTGGGGTGATCTTGTTATTAAGGATCTAAGGGTCTTTAACATGACACCTTTGGGAAAGTGGTTATGGAGGTTTGGGGTAGAGGTAATGCTTTTTGGAGAAGGGTGATTGCGGAGAAGTATGAGGCTTTGGAGGTGGGTTGGAATGCTCAACTCCATATTGGTTGTGGGCTAAGGAGGATTATTTTAAAGGGATGGGAAGAGTTCAATGAGAATACATCTTTTCGAGTGGGTGGGGAGTGGGATGAGTTTTTGGGATCAGAGGTGGTGTGGGAACAAGACTTTGAGACTTACTTTCCCTAACATGTATAGAATTTCTTGCCAAAAAAGGATGTCGATTATCCAATTACCGAGTTAACAAGGGAGAGAAGTGTTGTGGGATATGAGGTTTAGTAAACTTACAAGATTGGGAAGTTGGAGAATTTTAAATCTTGATTGGTTTGCTTCAGTAACAAAAAATTACGATGGGTTGCCAGGATGCTTGGAAATAGGAACCGGGGTGGGGGTGGGGTGGACAACGTCTTTTCAGTTAAGAAAAAGAGAAACATCTGCTGAATCAGAGTCTGAAAAGGTAACATACAAACCACATATTGCCAACTTTGCAGCAAACATTGATGCTGACACTAGGAAGGGACAATCAGTACATTCAGCTATAGATGTGGATGAATCATTTTGTATGATTGGTAGAAATGCTCAATATGATCAAGAAGACGACAGGTTGTGCTTTAATCTGTCTAGTTTTGAAATGGCAGCAAGCAAACCTGTTGCAGAAGGAACTAGCAGTCCTTTAAAAGGTGTCAATGAAAATGATAATCATGTTGAAACCAATTTGAGATCTCAAACAGAACCACATTTAAATGTTGAGATTGACAACTTAAATTCAGAAGCACTGTTGTCAAAGCTTGAGGCTGGAATCACGGCAAAAAACTATGGTTAGTAGACCAGCTGAGGATATTCCACTGCTGGGTCCAAAAGATGAGAAATCCAGAGAAGCATATCAGTTTGGTAGGCTTGCTGTTCACAACAAATTGTTAGATATTACAGCTATATGCTTGAGGCAGTGAGAGCTCAGCTGAAGATTGGTTTTGCTGACACCATGTTAAGCTTGACCTTAGTCTTATCTGGCCCAAGTTGTTGGAGTCCCACATGGTTTGTGGGATGGGTACATGGACTCCTTATATGGTCTTGGCAATTCTCCTTTCACGAGCTAGCTTTTGGGTTGAGTTAGATTCTATAAAGTTCAACTTTGTAGGCTCATTAACACAGGGAAGCCTTTTGTTCATTTTGTTGATTAATTGTATACCAAATTGCATTACTGTCCTTAGTGCATGTGTTGGATCCTAGAGGACCCTAAATTTTGTTCTTCAATCATCAGCTTCAAAAGCTAATTTCCTTTCTTCTCCCGGTACTCATCAGTATAACCCTTCTTTGGTTTTAGTTCTTTTGTCCTATCCATCTAATTTCTCATGTATTTTTTCGGTTTCTACGATTTTCTAAAGTTCTCTCGGGTGGAAATGTCATTTCTACCTTCCATATTTGACTCAAAGATTTGGCTTCAACACTAGTTCAGCAGTATTTATTTCATAAGTAATTGCTTCTCTCAAAGCAGTGGGCGTATTTTGTAATTCTATTTAATGTTGAAGTTGTAATTTTTTTTTTCATAATCATCTGGTGAATGATTTTAGAATATTGTGTACAATATCCTTAATGTTGATGTCACAACAATCTAGAATTCCTCAAGAAACTTGCGTTAAGTTATATACGGAGCTCTCTTATATATTGACATCCCATTTCATTGAAAGCTTTCTGTTTACTTGGTACAGAATCTTCATGATCTTGGTGGAGACTTACGTAGCTTCCACTACCAGCGTCTCACACTGTCGAATTCTGCCAACATTTTCTTTTTAAGTTTTACTATTTTTACCTCTTTTTGGTGACATGCCCCTGTTGGCCAGGTCTTCTTTCCAATGACTGTCTCAGTAGCATCAGTTCATTTTTGGCAATTATTCAAGAGGTACTGTGTTTCTACTTGGTATTTGTTCTAACAACGTCTAACTTCTTTTTGGACCATTCCACCTCTATTCGGTCTATTCTTATAGCAACTTTTCCTGTCACTAGTCCAACAACTTTTTCAGTTACTCTTCAACTATCGGTTAAATCTAAGTCCATGATGTGCCAAAGATTTTCATCCCAGTACCTCTTTTTGGTGTAAGAAGCACTTGTTGTTTTTTGGCTGTGAAATCACCCATGCTTTTCACGTGGAAAGACTTCACCACCCTTTTCTTTCTGACGATTTTGTTCGCTATTCAAATGACGTTTGAGTATGTCTTGTTTTCAAACTAAGCAGTACTAAAACCCACTTTGAGTTTGAGTGGTCGTGTTGAAAGTCAAAAGAAGCATAACAATATTGTGTAGAGTATTCTTAATGATTCTGTCGTGAAGATATAAGTCTCAAGAATTAAAGAACTTATCTTATTTTGTGTGATTCAAAACTGTAGAGGTCTTTTGAATGTTGTTAACAACCATCGTTAGGTTTTCTTTCTTATCCACTTTGAAATTATGATTGAAATTCATTCGAGTACTAATATTAAGATCAATTATTCCATTTGAAATTTTAGGATTCACTACTTGAGAGTTTCCAATGTATGAGTTAACTTGTGATTTGACTCCTACTTTATTGGTTGTACTGATCATGTCCTCCGTATAGGACATTGACCTTTGAATGGTCCCTACTCCTTCCATCTGAAAAGACGAGCCTTTCCCATCACATGTGCCCCTTACAATCCCCTGGGCTACAGCACCACCCCTCACCAGCTTACATCCTCCTTCTTTGGACTTTCTCGATCATCTTGCTGTTTCCGAAATAGAAATAAAACTGTTACCCATATTTAATCCAGTCACATATCCAAAATGCATCTTTTGCATCACCGTTTTTGGCCTGGATTGGAGGAGAAGATGATATAGGTAAAAAAGTGGTATTCTTTAGGCCAAGGTACGATTATGTTGATACTAAGGTGGTTTCTAAAAGTTTCTCTTTCTCTTGTTGTTATTCACTTTTGGAGATGAAAGGGGGGTATATTCAGTAGAACCCCTTAACATAGTCACAAGGCTTTGCATGAGCTTAGAATCAACTCAATTCTGGCTGGAATGCCGTTGGGATAAGCTTAAAAGACCAGTACTATGAGGAAGTAATTGCTACTGGGTATGGGAATCACAATTTCGGCCATCCATTTGGGAGACAGATGTGTCTTGCTCCGGCTAAACAATCGTGCTCTCCTTTCCTTGCTGGTTGCTTAAACAGCGAAGTAGGAATTAAAGAGTTTTTGACATGAAATTGCTAGTTTTAATTTAGGTCTGTTGAAATTCTCAAGCTTGAACTTCACTTGATCGGCTAGTAGACATCCTTATCTTGTGATTTTATTGGATTTTACATGGTAAATGTTTTTGCCACATGAAGCTAGGGAAGAAAGACTAGTCAAGAAAGAATTTGAGGAGATAACAACAGAAGCATTTTCTCCTGCTAGAGCAATACGTGGTAAGCATTTTCTCCTGCTAGAGAAATACGTGGTGTGCTATTGATTTCATTCTTATATATCCTTACAACTTATTTAATCTGATTTCCTTTTTTATAACTGCCCATGGCCATTTGCATGATGGTGTTGTGCTTTGAACTGCCTTTGAGCATCTTCTTGCTGATTGTTATGCACAAGATTCAGGAGGAGAGTATGAAAATGGTAGTGAAAAAATCATCAAAAGTGAGCCTGCTGATTCAGGAGACACACCAACTCTTAATGCAGTCAGCTATTCATGTTTAATGGAGATTGATGGCCAAGATTTTCTGGTAATACCTTGTTTAATTATGATTCCCTCTGTCATTTTGGTGGATTGCAATATTCTTACTATTGATGTGGTCTTGATAAGAATCGGTTATTTTGAATGAAAAACAAGAAAATAATGCGGAGGCGAAAAATACGAAGATCAAAGACTAGAATATGATTGGCGAAATTCGAGAAATAAATTTCCAAATAGCAAAAGTAATTACTAAAAATCCTAATTGATTGCAGTAGAATTAATTAGTGGATTAGGGCTTATCATATTTACGAGCAGATTCAATTCGAGAACTTAGATGAAAGTGATCTAGACCCCCTAATTGAACAATTAAAGACAATAATTTGTATAAGATTGTAAGAACCATAAAAATTAAGTAAAAAATATAATCTTACCTTTTAAATCGTTCTTGTAAGGTTATAAGATAAATACCAAGTAATGTACTTGATTAAAAAAATCCCCGGTAGTATAGCTGTAAAGAGAAGAATCTCCCAATAATATTGATAACAATGTTATGTCCGAAAAACTAAAAGAACTCTATATATAAGGGCAAACCGTGCACCCCTTTCCTAGACATCATGAGATCCGAAATCTAATTTTATGGAAAGAATAAGTAGTAAAATCTAACTAGAAAACGTTAAGCTAAGGAGAAGTTAAACTAGGAAAACAATTAAAATTAATGTCACACTTCCCAAAATTACCTAACAAAATAAGGAAGTGGCAATTCTTGGACCAAAAGAAAACACACCAAATTTCAGCTCTTTTGGGCATAATTTCCAGACCCTTTGGGCGTGTAATTCATCCAAACTTGGGCTTGCTTTTCGGTTCTTTTCTGGCTCCATATGCGCCCCAATCTATTAATAATAAAGACTTGCCCATTTGGGTTTTTAGTCTTGATCTTGGAGTTGCACCATGAAACAAGTGCGCTTCCACAATGAGCATCTTCTTGATTGTCCATTGAAGACCAGCAACATTGTCTTGCATCTCACCTTCTCCTTAACTTCCCAAACTTCATTAAGTCCTAATAGAGGTATGCCACCATGAATGCTATCCGTTCTCTATGAATATCTATCACTGGCTTGTACAGTGCTCGAGTTTATTATGTGTCTTGAGTTTACAGCTGAAGATGCATGCAACTTTTAATATTCTTTTCATCCAACTTTTGCATTTAATAAGATGTTATAGAGGGAATAATGTCTTTTCCAGGACACCTTTAGGCTTAACACTATAAAATGTTTTTGAAAATTCATGAAGATTGAAGTGCTGATTACTTTGTAACTCAGATGTTGAAAATAAAAAATACATGTACATCGGATTTAGATAAAACTTTTTTTTTGTTGGCTCTAATTTGTTTAAAATAGGCATCTTGGATTCACACTGGACTCACAATAACGTACTATTCATACTTTGATCAAATATAACTACGTTCAAGTTTAGCGCCTGCGAAGCAGGACATGCCAATGATGGCACTGGCAATTAAGTTAGCTAAATTTTCATTATCACTACTTAGTGAATTTTCTTGGTTTGCACCTTCACGTTTGAATTTTTGATGAGGCTTCATCCTATTGTACGACTGATTACTGGGTTTGATTAATGTATATTATGTTTCTCGGTAAAAAGAAAAACTGATTTTGTTTAATTTTTGTAAAGAAATTTGGACAAAGGCATAGGTATCTCCTTGAACTATCATTGAAGTTTTAGGGATATATGTTTCCTTTACGGAGGGGAAAGAGTTTCTTTTAAACTTGAAATATTTTAAAGTAGAATTATTTACTCCCTTGGTGCTGATATGGCAAAAAAATATGTCTCAAAATTGTTTTTCCTTTTCTATTAACCCAATGTTCTTCTTTTTCTTTTTCTTTCTCTCTCTGTATAATCACCTCATCGCCGCCTCCACCTCCTTAACCACCATTATAAACGGTGATCTCGACACAACCTAAATTGCCAGGTTCGTCATCACCGAAGTCATTTTTCCTTGGCAGCCACCTGAAAGAAAAAAACAATTTTTTGTGTATATAATTATTAAATGATTTTCTTATATTTTTTTTTTCTTCATTTTGTTTCCTTTTTTTTTCTTTATCTCTTATTTATAGTGTTTCTCAACGAAAAATTGAGATTTCGATAACAGTTCTTCGGCGTTTAAAAAATAAGAGAATTTGAAGTTGCGACTTGATGGAAGAATGCTTTTTTTAAAATAAAAAAGTAGTGATATTTGAAGTTGTCATTAAAATGGATAGCAGAGGTATGGTGTCGTACTCACATATTAATGGCCAGTCTAAAGTTCTATTCCATGCAAAAAAATTATTGAAATAAGGGGACACTCTCTCCATTTCTTTTTGTGCTTGCTATTGAGTATCTTACAAGAATTCTAAAGATTCTGAAAAGGACCCCAAACTTTCATTACCATCCTACATGCTCTAAAATAAACCCATTACAACTAGCTTTATTGACAATTTCAGTCAATAAAGCTTTAATTTCAGTTATTGCATGTTTGTTTTCAAGAATTCTCTCAAGCTTTGAATTTGTAACAAATGCTGAAAAGAGTTCAATATACTTGGGAGGTGTTAGTGAACATGATTAATATCAGATTTTCATAGCCTTGACTTTTCACAAGGTAAACTTATTATTCAAGTATTTGAGAGTCCCTTTGAGCACAAAGAGAATTTCACTCGTTCAATGTAAATCTTTGATAGATAAGATGCTAGAGAGGATACAATCATGGACCACTAATTTTTTCTCTTATGCTAAAACAATACAATTCATAAAGTGAGTTTTTATTTCTATTCAAGTGTTCTGGTCCTAGGTGTTTGTCATGCACTTGTAGAAGTTCTCTATGAACAAAGAGTGCAATAATATCCAAGAAAGGATTAATTGTATGAGATAGATGGTATTATATATCCAAGGTCAATTGGATGGCTTAATATTACTTCATATAAATATGTAAAATTTGTCAGCCATAGTAAGCTCTTATGAA
Source organism: Solanum dulcamara (assembly GCF_947179165.1). Taxonomy (NCBI): domain Eukaryota; kingdom Viridiplantae; phylum Streptophyta; class Magnoliopsida; order Solanales; family Solanaceae; genus Solanum; species Solanum dulcamara. Next base: position 10,837,762 of record NC_077243.1, read on the forward strand.
ATTATGCAGGACACTGAATAAAATATGCGTATAATGGGTGCCCATTTATTATGAAAAATTTAGTTCTCCGTGAGGGTACAACATACCTAAGCTTCTTGGATAGTCCGAAAAATCTTATAAGCTAATACATATTTTAAATATGTCGAATACCTAAAAATCAATATGATAAACTTGAGTCAATTTCAGTTTCAAAAAAAAAAAAAACTGGAGTCAATTTTCTTTCAAACAAATTTACTTAAGGCTTAGATGGGACTTACCAATAGTCGCTTTGAGGAGACTAGTGTGTAATAACAAGGGACACTTAGGTGGATATTCATTCTCAACTTAGAGCTTGTTTGGATCGACTTTTGGCTTTTGACTATAAGCCAAAAGCCATAAGTATTGGCTCTTTTTTATTTATTTATTTATCATTTTGGCTTAAAACTAAGTGCTTATAAGCACTTTTTGAATTTACCCAAACACTTGAAAAGGGCTTTAAAGCTATTTTGGATTAAAAGTACTTAAAATAAGCCAATCCAATTTTGAATGAAAAACTATTGACTTAGAATAGACTGGTAAAGTCTGTAGACTAGTATTGTCTAAAAGCATATACTATATATGACTAGAGAAGAATACCAAAGAATCTATAAACGAAGAATGAACAACTTTGATAAAGAAATGATCAATCAAATATTTGAACAAAAATAATGATAATGATAAAAATATTTATTAAAGAATCACGAAAATTTTAGAAACCAAATTAGTAATAATATTAAATTGTCAAAGAAAGAAAATACTACATAATAATTTTTCCTGTTTAGAATGAGAAAAATAAGAAAAAGAGATGTGCACAAACATGTGTGCACACACAAGTGATTTTTTCTTTTGAAAATGACAAAAATGGCAAAAAGAAAGACTGGGAAAACTAAACTTGTGTGAACGGCACACTAAAAACCAAAAATACAGTTCATAAATGAAGCCTTACATCCGAGAAAAAGCTACCATCCAAATTTGTCTCAATCTGCAATAAAGCCTAATGAGTACCTAGTTTTTTCTCTCTCGTTCTTCCATTTCTCAGTTACATAGAAAAATCCGCTCCTCCACCAAAACCCATGGAGAACAATTCTCATCAATCGGTTGAGGCTCAGTACGCTGGTAACCCCTACCACCATTTCTTTCAGCAGCAGCAGCAGCAGCAGCAAGAACAGATGCAGATGTTCTGGAACCACCAGTTGCAGGAAATCAAGGAGCTGAACGATTTTAAGCATCACCAATTTCCCATTTCCCGTCTCAAGAGGATCATAAAATCTGATAAGAATGTCCTCAAGATCTCCACTGAAACACCCATTTTATTTTCTAAGGCATGTGAGCTTTTCATTCTGGAGCTCACCCTTCGTTCCTGGTTTCACGCCCAGGAAAACAAGCGTAGAACTTTGAAGAAGAACGACTTCACTGCCGCGATTAGGCAGACTGAGATTTTCGATTTCCTTGTTGACGTCGTTCCTAGGGATGAGATCAATGAACAGGCTAATGGTTTTGGGCCTGGTATGGTGGGCTCCAGTGTAAGTGCTGTTCCGAACTATTATCCACTGATGGGACAGCCTGCTATGCCTGGGGTGATGATAGGAAGGCCTGCTGTGCCTGTGGTTGCTCCCTCTGTGTATGTCCAGCCTTCGTTGCAGGCATGGCAGGCTCCTGAAGATAATTCCTATGCTGGTGGATGGAACAGTGGACTGGGTAACCTTGATCGTCAAAGGTAACTTTGTCATTTCCTTAATTCACACTTTGGGTTACAAAAAAAAAATTAATTGGTCAAGTCCACTGCTTTCCATTTTCGTTAAAGGTGGTAACTTTCTTCTTTTCTGAGAAGTGACAAAGGGAATGTTTTCCGCTGGAGGGATTTGTCTCCATGGAAAAAATATTCACTAAGTTTCCGCTCAAGGGGTTTGTTGTTAAAACTGCAATATTTTGTTCTTTATTTTAATTTCACTCTATCAGATAGTAGCTACAAACATTTTCGCTTTCCATATGTTTGCCTTCTTGCATTTAGGGCAATCTTAGCTAAATTTGAGTTAAGTACTTGTATAATTTTGTGCATTCTATCTTTACTTATAAAAATAATTTTTTCCTGCAATCTCTCATCGATGTTGCAACATGGAGATAGGAGCTGAATGTACAGTCTAGACTTTCATCAATCACTTCTTCTATATTTTGCATCAGTGGAGAATGATTTGGCATATCTGTATTTTGTGGTATCCAAATTTAGAGCAATAGATTGATATGCTTTCACACATTTTTTTGATACTCTATACAATAAAGGAGTTCATGATTGATTCTCTTAATTGGAAATTACAAGTTCTCACAGCGGTAAACGTTATTGGTGTTAATGCCAAGATGGAGCAAAAGCATATGTTTCAATTTTCTTACCAATGCAATGATTATATATGCATGCTTGGGATATGCCATCAATAACCGTTACCTATTATCCTGAGAAACAATTGATATCTGATGTCTTTATCGGTGTTGCAATGTACATCAGTAATTATTGGTCATGTTAATGCATATTGAACACGTGGCTGGTAGGTAAAGTAGGATTAAATTCGTTTCCAACCCCATCGCCTTAAGAGTATGTCTTATAGGAAAGTAAATCCAGAGCTAGTCCGAAGAACTAGGATAGTTGGATTGGTTAGCTATAACCATTTTTTTTCTCCTTTTCTGTCGTTTGCGTGAATGAAAAGAAAGAGAAACCAGGACGGCTACGGTACCAAATATTTGGCACTTTACATGACAGTTAGCGCGCCAACGACTTTCTCTTCATGGTAGAAGAGTAGAAGCTCATCTATATATTTCCATAAACCGTGCCAGTAGGGGTTTTCCCACTTGGCTGGTTGGCGTTCATCTTCTGATGTGCGTCATGTGCCATGCTTGTTCTCATTACTCTATAAATTCATGTACGGCATTTTATCATTTGATAGAGAAAATGCATGGGGAAATCTGATGTAGATTGTTTTTAGTCTATCTAGTTCATGGTGAATTTGCCACCATCCTTGTGCTTTCTTTCTTTGATGCTGAACTTATCATTGTAACCACCTCTATCCATTGCCCTATTTATTCCATCCCTCTCTAAATTGCTATTCATTAATCCTCTTGTATTCATGTTATTTCACTCATTTGGAGCATGTCTTGATTGTTTGATATGATGTTGGCATCTTAGACTTTTATCAAAAAAAATGTTGGCATCTTAGTTCTTAGATAACATGATTGCTATGGTTAAATGTGTAGTCTTAAAAAAAGTTCTTACTCCACAGTTATCTATTTATGAGTTGTAGTTCTTGATGTTGTTGTACTTGCGAGACTAGCAACTAATTTATCTGTTCATTATTTGTTTGCTGTAGTTCCTTATCATGGTTCTGTTTGAGGATACAAACATTCATATTTTTTCTATTTAATCTTGTTGCAGTTAACGATCATGTTTGCTGTTGATCCAGATGCTTAGTGAAGGCTACAGGTCCTTTCAAATAATGTGAATGCACCTAATTGTCTACTTTCCATGTATACTGGATTAACAGTAATGACTTGAATCCTGTCGTTTTGTCTGTATGAAACTATCTAATTTGTTAGAATGCTCATGGAGTTCTAGTTTTTGGTGTATAATAAACGTATCTTACTTATCGCATAACAATTGTGTTATGTTACTTTAATCAGTTCTCCTTCCCTTTAGTGTTTTGGCTATTGCTCCTTGCTATAGTGGTATGGTGGAGCCACCAAGGCTTATTGGTTATAGGATGATTAGTAAGCCTAGCAGGAAATTTGGCCTAGTGGTCAATGATGTAGGTGCGGAACTTAGTGACTAGGGTAATTATGATTCCATTAATTCCATCATTTATGCAATCTCAACATAACGAAATTAGCTCAATTTTTTTGGCAAAGCTTGGATGGCACAATGAGTCTAATTTGTTAGATTAAAATCACATAGGCATGGATAGATCACTGAACCATAAACATGAATGCACTCTAATACATACTACCAGTTTCAAACTCAAAAGGTTAATGAGTATCCCTGTTGTTATGACTATGATATGTTTAAAAATAGGGGAGATTTAGGTTATGCGTTGTTTGCTCCATGACCCAAATAAACTTATGGTGAGTTGTCTCTTGAACTAATAATTACTTTGACATATTTTGATCTGTTGAATTTGACCCAATCCACCCATTTGCCACTCCTACAATCATCTGTAATTCTTAATCATATGCCATGATCACTATTTGTGGTAACATTATTACACTTTTAAAGAAATGGTGAGTGCATTTGTTCCTTCTCTATCTTACAAGTCTTGTCTGCTTCTGCCATTTCTTAGTGAATGTAAATAATAGCTTTAACATTAAGCAGTGTAGGAGGTTTTGCAAAAGACAATATTTTGTTATTCAGGTAATCATCACACAAATGGGAAAGGATCAGATAAAGACAAGTAGTTGTAACTTACAGTTTTGAGTTAAACTTTTATTTTTTGACAGTATATGAGTGAGAAATTGATTTTCACTCTGATACAAAACAATGTTCCTTGCAGTTTAGGTTAATTAGATGACACAAATCAGAGTTAGAGCCCGTTTGGATGAGCTTAAAAAAAGTAACTTTTATGTATGAAGTGCTTTTAGAACTTTAAAGTGCTGAAAGTTATTTTTATAAATAAGCAGTTGAGTGTTTGGATAAAAGTGCTTAAATGAGGGAAATTAGGTGAATTTTAGGATTAAAAGAATAAAAATGGTAGTTTGGAATTTAGTTAAAATATAAGGGATATAAAAGTAATTTTCATGGTCAAAGAAAATGACTTTAAGCACTTAGAAAAAAAAAGTTAGAAATCCTAACTTTTCATTTTTGACTGACTTTAAGAACTTTCTGGCTTAAAGTTAGCATTAGGCAAACACGTCCAAAAGCTGAAAAGGAGTTTTAAGTTGGTTTTGACCAACTTAAAGCCAATCCAAACGGGCTCTTAATGGATTCTGCTGTCTTTGACCTTGTGCAGAAGCTTTGAGTAATAGATTTGAGATATTATGATGAGGTCAAATATGAATTCCTATCTATTCAAGAAAGTTTAATTATAGTAAAAAATTCAAAACTTTTCAGGGGATGTGATTTAAAAGCCGAAGAAAATATAATGAAGAAAATTTAGCAAGGAAAATTACAGTTAATGTAGCACTACTTTCTATTCAGCACTAGCAAAACATGGCTAAATCATATATATCATTATTAAAACTTTATGCTAGATTCTTAATCATCAACTCAGTGCTAGCTTCATTGTCACTATGTTAGTTGGAAAAAAGTTAAAGTTAAATGAAAACTAAGTACTTTATTCTTGAAAATGAGGAAAAAGAAGAACATCATTAATAGTATTTTCAATTTGATATTCAAAAAATAGAAAAGGAAGATAGTAGATGGTGATCTGAATATTTGTATTTGCACCTTCATCAAAAGATCAATATTAGTATTTGCACCTTCACAAAAATACCAAGAACCTAAATGTTCAACACTAATTTTTTCCCCCTAATTTCCTTCCTTGTGTTTTTATAGTAAGAAAGTCAAAGTTAACAATTTCTGAATTATATTTTAGAAATTATGATGAAGTCAAATATGAATTCTTATCTATTCATGGAAGTATTATTATAGTATGAAATTCAAAAAAATTCTAAGATGTGATTTAAAAGATTGAAGAAAATATAAGGAAGAAAATTTAGCCACGAAAATCACAGTTAATGTATATAGGCCAACTCTCTGTTCAACTGTAGCAAAACATGGCTAAATCATATATTAGACATTAGAACTTAACAATTGATTCTTAATCAACAACTCAGAGCTAACTTCATTGTCACTATGTTTGTTGAAAAATTTAAAGTAAATGAAAACTAAGGACTTCATTCTTGAAACAGTGTTGTCAAAGGCGCGCATAAGCGCGCTTAAGCGAGGCTCAAAACGTGTTGACCACTTCGCCTCGCTTAATGTGTGCTTCAGTGTCGTCATCAAGGTTCTAAGACATACTTTTCCTTACCAATGAATATTTTCTAAAGAGACAACAATAAACAATCGATATTTCACTTTATCATAATTATTTTTCAATTTCTTTGTTCATATATTTGACATTCATGCTTATAAATTATTAGTCTTTGACTAAACATATATATATTTGTAGTTTTTTCTTCCTTTGTGCACGCTTTTTTTTCATTAAAGCCCATGATTTATTTGCACTTAAATCCTCAACGCATCTTAGAGCTTATTGCGCTTTTTGCTTTTGATAACACTGTTTTGAAAAAGGAGAAAAAACGAACAACCTCATAAATAATATTTTCAATTTTATATTCAAAATATAGAATATGAAGTTAGTAGATGCTGATCTGAATATTTGTATTTGCACCTTCACCAAAAAACCAAGAACCTAAATGTTCAACACTAATTTTTTTTCTTATTTACTTGCATTCTTTTAGTAAGAAAGTCAAAATTAACTAAATTTGAAATATATTTAAGATATTATGATGAAGTCAAATATGAATTCCTATTATTTATTCATGAAAATATAATTGTAGTCTAAAATTCAAAATTTTTCTCAAAATGTGATTTAAAAGAGCGAAGAAAATTTAGCTAGGTATTCCAGTTAATGTATATAGCTTAACTCTCTATTCAACAGTACCAAAACGTGGCTAAATCATATCATATATCAACCATTAAAACTCTACAATTAATTCTAATCAACAATTCAGAGCTAATTTCATTGTCACTGTATTAGTTGAAAAAGTTCATTCTTGGAAAAAGGAGGAAATTGTAAAACCTCATAAATAGTATTTTTGATATTCAAAAAATATCAAGTGAAGTTAGTAGATGGTTATCTGATTATTAGTATTTGCACTTTCACCCAAAAATCAAGATTTTAAAATCTTCTATACTAATTTTTTTTTATTTGCTTGTGTTCTTATAGTTACAAAGTCAAAGTTAATTAATTAAATTTAAAATAGATTTTAGATATTACGATGACGTCAAATATTAAGTCCTATCTATTCAAAGAAGTAAATTTTTAATAGTTTGAAATTCATTATTTTTCTCAGGATGTGATTTAAAAGATCCAAGAAAATATAAGGAAAAAAATTAGCAAGGAAATTTACGGTTGATGTATATAGCTCAACTCTTTGTTCAAAAGTAGTACATGACTAAATCATGTATATCAGTCATTAAAACTTTACATTAGATTCTTAATCTTCAACTCAATGCTATCTTCTTTGTCACTATGTTAGTTGAAAATGTTAAGGTAAATGAAGACTAAGGACTTCATTCTTTAAAAAGGAGGGAAAAAAACTACATAGATACTTCCCTTGTTTTAATTTGTTTGTCTTAAATTTTTTTTAGTTTGTTTAAAAAAGAATATCTATTTCCCTTTTTAGCAATTGTTCAATTCTAACTTTCCATATAAATTATGATTCCATTATTTATGTAATCTCAACATAATTAACTTAGCACAATTTTTTTTGCAAAGCTTGGATCGCACAATTAGTCTAATTTGTTAAATTAAAATCACATCAACATAGATAAATCACTGAATCATAAACATGGGTGCAGAATAATACATACTAGCAGTGAGACTGACATTACTCAATGTTCTATCAAGTATAGTCATCTGCTGTTGAACCCTGTGCATGTCTCTGAGAAAGTGAAAGTGATGTTGAGTCGTGATACCTACACAGACATCAGGTACTCATTTTCAACACCTATAGGTTTCGCGTTGCTTCAGTCCCTCGGATTGTCCATTTATACAAGTAGTTTGTTTCTCAATAAACGCTTTTGTGGCGTGTACCCCTTCGATGTATAATTATAATCTGAGGTTTGTAGTTTGTAGTTTGTACATACTAGTGTAGAACACTTTGAAATCCCTATAAAAAGCTTGTAAAGTTGTTGGATGTAGCATTGCACAAGAAAGCTACATAAAAAGCCCTCTGAATATGTACTTCCTGGCATGTTTTATGTCCATACATCCTGGCCTGGGAGCCTCGTTCGCCTTTGGTACTTCAGTTAGATCTTCTACATGCGATGAGAGGCACCAGATACTCAGCGGAATAATCGAGAGGTGTGTGTGAGGTGGCATGTTTCCCTTAACTATACATTGTATGTAAATGTTTGAATATATTATATGTAAATGCTTTTCGAACAAATCACTTATTTTTCTGATTTTTTTTCCAAAAAAAAAACATTTTTTAAAATGACTCGCTTTCTTTTTAAGTAAATTTCAAAAAGAATAACACATTTTTATATTTAGTAAAAAATTGAAACAGAGTAATTTTTTAAAATCATGGGGCATATTAAGGGGCAACTAATTCCAAAAAATCATGTTTGAGGGGTAATTAAGACTTCTCATAGTTTACGGGGGTAAATAGTTTCAAGAATCTTTGTTTGAGGGGGTAATTAAGACTTCTCGTAGTTTAGGTGTGCATTTGATAAAGTATGCCAAGTTTAAGAGTGATTTTAACTATTAACTCATTCAAATATTAGGAACAAGCTATTATAATTAAAAAGATCAGTAGACACATATATTTGATGTATGCAAAATTTGAAAGTCCAGAAGTTATTGAGATGCCAAAAGAAGTACTAGGAGTCGATTGTAAGTAGTTACAAGGGGAATGAAAAAGGAGCTATCTATGCCAATTTCTCATTAATGGTTTTTGAACATCATTAACTGTTGCCTTGTTAGGTCATATATTTTTTACTATCATTTTGAAGCTACAACTATTACGCTAATACTCTTCACAAATTGTCATTTCATCATTGACAAACTTGAGATTTTCCGTTTCAGTTAAGATCGGTTCTGGATCATGGACCTATTCATAAGTTTACGCAACTAATCAATCACGTCTGAAATATTTTGAGACTAATCTTTTCAATTCAAGTTATATGTCTGTTTAACTTTGTTTTCTGAGGTTCAAAGGAAGCATGAATTGCTCGTTAGGTCTATGAGATTTTCTTCTATAACTTACATATGCACCATAACCCTATCTTATAAAGTGAAACACAATATTTAGAGTTGATGCAGCTAATGTTGATCCTGCATCAACCATTGTATATAATGTACCTGTTCTAGCTAGCTAGCACATCTACGACTCTATGTATAATAATGTTAATAAAGCTACAAACACTACCATTGTTAAAATGACTAAAGTTTAGGGCTCCAGCCATGGACTCAATTGGATGAAAATCCATCATTTTTTTAGTGTGCCTCATGGACAACTGTGTTCATACACAACTCTAATTTTCGATTATTAATTTCAACTTGAATACAAATATTTATTTTTTCTTTTTCAAATTTCACAATTTTATATCCAAACGCCACATATAAAATTTGTGCATGTGTATTAAGCATGCCATAGAGAGATAATCATATATAATCCTACAAATATTGACTCAATTTATATTATATTCAGACACAACTATAATTTTTGAATATCATTTTCAATCGAAAAAAAATACAATTTTTTTCTATTTCAAATTTCACAATTTTATGTTCAAACACCACTGATAAAAGTCTTGCAAGTATAATGGACGTGCCACATAGAGATTATCGTAATCCTAAGAATATTGACTCAATTTATATTATATTCATAAAAAAACTCTAATTTTCAAATATCATTTTAAACTTGAAAACAAATACTAATTTTTTTCTTTTACAAATTTCATATTTTTTTATGTTCAAACACCATCGATAGAAGTCGCGCACGTGTAATGGATAATCCTAAGAATATTGACTCAATTTATATTATATCCATTCAAAACTCTAATTTTTGAACATCATTTCCAACTTGAAAACAAATACTAATTTTTTCTTTTTTCAAATTTCAATATTTTTATGTCTAAACGCCACTAACAAAAGTTGTGCACGTATATTGGGGATGCCACATAGAGAGTATTGTAATCCTACGAATATTGTCTCAAATTATATTATGTCCATATAAAACTCTAATTTTCGAATATCATATTCAACTTAAAAATAGATATAATTTTTTTCTCTGTCTAACTTCACAGTTTTATTTCCTAACGCCACTAATAAAAGTTGTGCATGTGTATTAGATTGTCAAATAGAGATTACAATTCTACTGATATTGAGTCAATATATATTATATTCCTACACAATTCTATTTTTCAAGTATAATTTTCAACTTAAATACAAACACTTCTTTTTTCTTTTTAAAATTTCACAATTTTTATTTCCAAAGGTCATTAATAAAAGTTGTGCACGTGTATTGGGTGTACCATATAGAGAAAATCGTGATCATACTAATATTAACTCAATTTATATTATGTTTATACACAACTCTTTTGCTTGTTCTCACTATGTTGTTTCTATGTTTTCACATTTCACCTTTTTTATGCAACACTTGCTAATAAAATTGGTGAAAGTGTATCACATGTAGAATTTCACAATTTTATGTTCAAACGCACTGATAGAAGTTGTGCAAGTATATAGGGTGTGCCATATAGAGATTATCGTAATCCTACTAATATTGACTCTATTAATATTATGTTCATAGAAAATCACTACATCGAAAATGATTTTCAGCGGCAATTAATTAATGGCAATAACTTAATTGCCATTAAAAATGTCTTTTTAGAGGCAATTAATATTCTTTGTAAATGTCGCTAAAGCCTATAGCGACATTGGATCTAATGACAATTAACTAATGCCGGTAAAGGTTTTAACACTCTTTGTTAATGTGTACATTTATTGCCGCTAAAAGTTGTTTTTGTTGTAGTGAACTGTAATTTTCAAATATCATTTTCAACTTGAAAACAAATACTATTTTTTTTCTTTTAAAATTTTCACAATTTTTATGTCCAAACGCCACTAATAAAAGTTGTACAGATATATTGGGTGGGCCACATATAGATTATCAAGTCCTATCAATTTTGACTCAATTTATATTATGTTCACACACAACTCAAATTTTCAATTGTCATTTTTAACTTGAAAACACATACTTTTTTTTTCTTTTTTCAAATTCCGCAATTTTTATGTCCAAACATCACTATAAAAGTGGTGCACGTGTATTAGGTGTGCCATATAGACGGTATCATAATCCTACTAATATTGACTCAATATATATTATATTCATACACAACTTTAATTTTTGAATATCATTTTCAATTTTAAAACAAATACAATTTTTTATCTTTTTCAAATTTCATAATTTTTATGTCCTACCGCCATTAATAAAATTAAAGTTGTGCACTTGTATTGGATATGCGACATAGAGAGAATCACGATCATACTAATATTGACTCAATTTTATATTATGTTCATACCCAACTCTGATTTTTTAATATCATTTTTAACCTAAAAATAATTAATAGTTTTTTAAATTTCTTTTCCAAATTTCACGTGTTTTATGTGCAAACACCACTAGAAAAAGTTGTGCACGTGTATAGAATGTGCCACATAGAGTATCGTAATCCTACTAATATTGACTCAATTTTGTCATGTTCATACACAACTCTTTTGATTTCTCTCACTCTGTTGTTTCCAATGTTTTCAAATTTCACATTTCTTATGCAACACTTGCTAATGAAATTGGTGCACATGTATCTTATGTAGAGATTACTATAATCCTACTGATATTGACTCACCATAAATGCCTATATATAGACAAATAAAAAGAGCAAAAAGTATGTTTTGTTGGATAGTGTAACGGAGAAAGCTTTGCTATTTAACCAAAGTGGAAAACTGAGAGTTTTGCTTGTTCTCACTCTACTCTTTCCTCTATTTTCAGACGGTACTAATTTTTCTTCTCCTTTATTTTTTCAATTTCGATCCTCGTCATGTGTGTATCAGACTAGAAATCTGTGTGTTTTGCTCGTTGTTTAGGCGTTTTCAAATGGTATTAATTTGGACTTCTATCTCTGTATCTTTTCTATGATTTTAAGTTGCTCTAAACTGTTAATAGCCAGGATTTGCAAAAAAAAGAAGAAGGGTTATGTAGAAAACATAATGATTTGAGTGATGAAAAATGGAAGGATCATGGTTGCATCAACACATCGATTCGATCAACAACATTTATTGTATCTGCTTTGATTTTTAATGTAGCTCATGTGTGATAGCATGTGATTTTTAAATAACTAAAGAAAGGAGAACTACACTAATTTTTCTTTTTCAAAATGATGGGAGATTTATTTATTTTTGGCACAAGTCATAGTGATTGCATTAGAAGCAGTTTACAAACGAATAATACAGGAATTATATTGAGAGTTAAACCACATGATATTAGAGTATTTTCTTAAAATGTTATTAATTATAAATAGTTTTATGTGTCCATGAGTGCATACATAACATAAATATACATACATGTGTGTATAAAAAGTTGTGGTGAGTTCCTAAATTTATTTTCTATATATGTTATAGAAAAATCAGATTGCATTTAATAAGTGCATTTGTTGATGTGCCATTATTTTTCTATTAGTCAGTGTTGTTGGTGTGCCTCAATTATTGCAGTGTTTGTTGGAAGTTGGATTACTGCATCTAAATTCAAGGCAGAAAATAAAAGTTGGCTGAATGAATTGCTATATTTTAGTTGTTTTTTTTTTCTAGTTTGTTTAAAAGTCTATTAGCTATTTTTAAGATTAGTTCCTTATTTTCAGCAAATAATAGTTTCAGTTAGCATTTGTTTGGGAGTACTTTGCTCCATCTTTAGTTAACGTGCGATGTATATATTCTGAAGATCAATAAAATCTCTCTCTTTCACTTTTTCTTCTTTAATGAGCCTTTGTTCTCCTCTGTTAACAACAACATTGGTGAGCCCTTTAGTTCTTAAGGGACTTGTGAGATTTTGTGAGTTATATTAATTGAGTGAAACCCAAACACTAAACTAGACCATTCCATAAAATCAGATCGCAGAATTATGGAAGGTGAAAGTAGTTTATCATCAATTTCTCTAACATTTTTTGATGGAAAAAACTATCAGGTTTGGGCTGTTAGGATGGAAGCCTAAATGGATGCATGTGATCTCTAGGAGGCAGTAGAGGAGGACTATGAAGTTCCTCCTTTACCGGACAATCCTATGATGGCTCAGATAAAAACTCACAAAGAGAAGAAGGCCAGGAAGTCAAAGTTGAAGGCTTGTCTCTATGCTGCAGTATCTCCTAATATTTTTCTAGAATCATGACTCTCAGCTCGGCTAAGGCAATATGAGACTTTTTGAAAAAAGAATATCATGGAGACGAAAGAATTAGGGGCATGGAGGTCTTAAACCTGGTGAGAAAATTTGAAATGCAAAAACTGAAGGAATCTGAGACAATTAAAGAATACTCAGATAAACTTATCAGTTTGGCCAATAAGATAAAGTTGCTTGGCGGAGAACTTTCTGATACAAGAATTGTGCAGAAAATCCTTGTTACTTTAGCTGAAAAGTTTGAAGAAACAATTGCTTCACTAGAAAATATGAAAGATCTGTCAAATATTACTTTGGCAGAACTTTTGAACTCCTTGCAAGCATAGGAACAAAGAAGAATGATGAGGCATGAGGTAGCTGTTGAAGGAGCGTCGCAAACAAGGCAACAATTCAATTTTGGAGGCAAAGGAAAGAAGCAAAAGTTCAAGAAGGGTTATGCTACGTCAACAGAAGGTGTTGCAACTAATAGCATTTCCAGTAGCGACAATAAAGGCAAAAAATTTCCACCTTGTCAGCATTTTAGGAAAAGAAATCATCCTCATTTCAAATGTTGGAGAAAACCTGATATAAAATGCAGAAAGTATCATAAACTCGGCCACACTGAGATTATTTGCAAGGAGAAAGGACCATAACAATTAAATGAAGCACAATTTGCAGACCAACAAGAAGAAGAGGAATTGTTTGTGGCTACTTGTTTTGCAAGTAAAAGTTCAAGTGAAAGTTGGTTAACTGACAATGGTTGTACGAATCACATGACTCATGATGAGGACATTTTTAGAGAGTTAGACAGATCTACAGTCTCTAAAGTCAAAATCGGTAATGGTTATTATCTCCCTGCAAAAGGAAAAGGCACAGTTGCTATTGAAAGCTACTCGGGTACAAAGTTAATTTCAGATGTACTTTTTTTCCTAAACTTGGTAGAAATTTGTTGCGCGTGGAGCAGCTTTTGGAGAATGGTTTCAAGTTTAATTTTGGGGACAAGAAGTGTGTCATATTTGATCCAAAGGGAGAAATCTGTCAAGTTAGAATGAGAGGAAAAAGTTTTTCCTTTGATCCAATGGAGGGAAAGTGTGTTGCCTATCTAAGCCAAGAGGTGACAACAAATGTATGGCACAAGAAACTTGGACATTTCCATCACAGGGTACTCTTTTATACGCTGAAGAACAATATGGTTCAAGTACTACCATTTATGGAGGACGAACACGCAAGCTGCAACACATGTCAATTAGGAAAGCAAAGCAGGATGCCTTTTGCCAAGGCAACCTAGAGAGCATCGGAGAAGCTTCAATTGGTTCATACTGATTTATGCAGACCACATAAGACAGCTTCTCTTAGTGGAAGTAAATATTTTATAGCATTCATTGATGATATGACAAGAATGTGTTGGATTTATTTTCTCAGGTTCAAATGTGAAGTACTTGAAGTGTTCTGGAAGTTCAAATCTTTGGTAGAAAATCAAAGTGGTTGCAGGATGAAATGCTTAGATCAGATAATGGTACTAAGTACACATTTGATCGATTTTAAAAGTTTGTGAAAATGTAGGGATTGAGCATCAACTCACTGCCCCATATACTCCGCAACAGAATGGTGTCAGCGAAAGGAAGAATAGGACGATAATGGAGATATCGAGGTGCTTGTTGTATGATAAGGGCCTACCAAAGAAGTTATGGGCAGAAGCAGCTAACACTGTTGTTTGTTTTGCTAAACAGGCTGCCTACCAAAGCAGTGGAAGGAAAGACACCTTTTGAGGCATGGAACGGGTATAAGCCGTCCTTAAAACAATTGAAAATCTTCAGTTTTTTGTGTTTCTCTCATATTCTACAGGTTAAGAGGGACAAGTTAGACAAGAGAGTTGAACCTAGAGTCTATATTGGTTACAGTACAATCTCTAAAGCTTATCGAATTTTTCAGCCTCATGCTGGAAAAAATTATGGTAAGTAGAGATGTATGTTTTAAGGAGAACGAGGAATGGGACTGGAAGGATGTTAACCAGAAATAAACTACAAGCAATCTACCAGATCTTGATGAGAACATTGATGATCAACCTGTGAGAGGAACAAGATTTCTCTCTGACATATATTAGAGATGCAATGTGGCCATTTTAGAACCTTCTGGATTTGAAGAAGCTATTTTAGATCCCAAGTGGCAAGCTGCAATGGAAGAGGAGCTTGAAATGATCGAGAAGAACAAGACGTGGCAGCTTGTGGATTTGCCTCAAGATAGAAAGATCATTGGTGTTAAGTGGATTTACCGCACAAATTTGACATTGATGGTTTTGTTATCAAATTCAAGGCACTACTGGTTGTAAAAGGTTATTCACAAATTTTTGGAGTTGATTATTCAGAAACATTTGCTCCAGTTGCTCGACTTGACACTATAAGACTATTGCTAGGGGCTGCTTCTGAAAAAGGTTGGAAAATCTTTCAGTTAGATGTCAAGTCAGCTTTTTTAAATGGTTATTTGCAGGAGCAAATTTACGTGGAGTAACCTCAAGTCTTTTCTGTAAAGGACAAGAAAATAAAGTCTATCTATTAAAGAAAGCCCTTTATGGTTAAAAACAGGCTCCAAGGTTGTTGAGGCGACTTATAGAAGTATGATTGGGTGTCTCATGTATCTCACTGCTACAAGATCCGACATTTTGCAAGCAGTAAGTGTCTTGTCCAGATTTCTAAATTGTACGAGTGAAATGCACATGAAAGCTGCCAAAAGAGTGATCAGGTATGTCAAAAGAACTTTGGACTATGGTGTTAAGTTCGGTAAAAGTCAGAATTTCAAGTTACAAGGTTATTCTGACAGTAATTGGGAAGGGTCGGGTGATGACATGAAAAACACTTCAAGTTATTGTTTTAGCCTTGGTGCAGGGTGTTGGGAAAAATGCGAACTAACATCAAAATATATATGGTCCAAATAATGAAAGAAAATGGGAAAATAACGACACCAAGAATTTTATGTGAAAACCCTTTTAAATAAGGGATAAAACCACGGGCCAAGAGGAGCAACTGATATCACTATAGTAACGAATTTATACAGGGTAGTACCAAGTACAATACTAAAAAAGAACTATCATACAATCAAAAGGAATAATACTCTTTTGGTGTCCCACTTTACTAAACATATAGCTTACACTCTATTTTTTTCACAGACTATTTTTCTCATATATAGTCTATGAAAACCTCACAGCTCAAATATTTTTCTCTCTGTCTGTGAATTTGATGTAAAATGAGGAACTGAAGAGCTCATTTTATAAGAACTCTTCTCAGCAACCTCACCCACTTTGTTGACAAAACAAAAATGGGCAGCTGCACTTTGTTGACAGAATTGCAATTTGCAATTTGAAAACATTTGTAGCCATTTTTGACTCATAAAAAGGCAACCTTTTATGACTTTTTAATGGGGACTAGACCCCATAAAATTTCCCCCTCCAGTCCCATTCACTAGAATGAGGTATCTTCATATTCTTGGATAGAGCTCATTCCAACAAGTTCTTTGCACAATTCGAACTTGTCCCTTGTAACCACTTTGGTCAACATATCTGCAGGATTCTTATTTGTAGAAATCTTTTTAACCTGCATAAATTCGTTTTTTATCTTTTCTCGAATCCAGTGATATCTCACGTCTATGTGTTTTATCCTTGCATGGTACATAGAGTTCTTGCTTAAGTTTATTGCACTTTGGCTGTCACAATAGACGACATACTCATTCTGATGCAAGCCGAGCTCTTGTAGAAATTGTTTTAGCCATATCATATCCTTGCCAACTTCATTAGCTGCAATATACTCAACTTCAGTTGACAGTGCAACACACTTCTGCAACTTTGACTGCCATATATCCAGTAGTGGATTTTCTGTTATCAAGGTCACCTTTCATATCAGCATCTGTATAGCCCTTCAAGATTGGATTTGATCCTCCAAAACACAAACATTTATTTGAGCTTCCTATTAGATACTTGAGTATCCACTTTACACCTTTCCAATGTTGTTTTCTTGGATTGTCGAGAAACCTACTGACAACACTAACCACGTGAGCAATATCAGGTCTAGTACATACCATTTCATATATTAAACTTCTGATAACGGAGGAATATGGAACTTTGGCCATGCTCTTTTTTTCCTCCTTAGTTGTAGGATGCATTTTTTTACTCAACTTCATATGACTAGAATGAGGTGTGCTAATAGGCTTAGTATTCTTCATGTTGAAGCGTTCCAGTACACGTTCAATGTACTTCTCTTGTGACAGATAAATCTTTCTTTCATCCCTGAGATGAGTAATTCTCATGCTGAAAATTTGCTTGGCATAAACCAAGTCGTTCATAGAAAAAGACTTATACAACTCTTTCTTCAGCTCGTCAATCTTGGAAGTATTCCTGTCCACAATCAACATATCACCCACATATAGAAAGAGGATGATAAAGTCATTGTCAGAATTTTTTTATACAAATACATAATGATCTGAAAAAGTCTTCTTGTAGTCTTGCTCCCCCATAACAGATTCAAACTTCTTATACCACTGTCTAGGAGCTTGCTTTAGCCCGTAGAGACTCTTTTTGAGTTTTCACACAAAATTTTCTTTATCATTTACTTTGAAGCTCTCTGGTTGTTTCATATAAATCTCCTCTTCTAAGTCACCGTAAAGAAAATTCGTCTTCACATTCATCTGCTCAATCTTAGCCAAACCAAGAACTGTACGAATGGAGGACATTTTCACGATAGGAGAAAATGTTTTGTCAAATTCAATACCCTTCATTTGACGAAATCATTTAACAACCAATCTAGCTTTGTACCTGGGTTTCAAGCTGTGTTCTTCAACTTTAACTTTGAATACACACTTGTTCTTCAAAGTTCTCATGCCCTTAGGCAATTTCACCAACTCATAAGTGTAGTTCTCATGCAAAGATTTCATCTCATCTTGCATGGCTTCAATCCATTTATCCTTATGCTCTTCTTTCATGGCCTCTTAATAACACCCAGGTTCAGCCCCATCAGAGTAGCACACAATCATTAGGTGAATAACAAGATGAGGGATTTCGTTGTCTTATGGACCTCCTAAGAGGAATATTTGCTTCTTCCACAACTTCATGAGCAGGAGCATCATCAATAACTATATCATTGTTATTATCAATATCAACATGTTGATCTAGGATATGATTCTAGGCATCACCATGATCATCATGCCTATCAACTCATGCACACTTGTATGAGGAACTTGATCAAGATGGACTACGCCATTAGAACTTGAAGATTTAAGCTTCTCTGCTTTGCCAATATCTTCAATGGTTTGATTTTACAAGAAGACGACATCGCATCTTCTCATAAGCTTCTTCTCAATTGGATCATATAGCCTATAACCAAATTTATCAAGGCCATATCCAACAAAGATGCACTGCCTTGTCTTGGCATCTAACTTTGACCTCTCATCTTTCGGCACATGTACAAAGGCTTTACAACCAAATACTTTCAAATGGTCATAGAAAATATCTTTTCCATACCAAACTCTATTTGGAACATCACTTTGCAAAGAAATAGCAGGAGATAAGTTAATAACATGTGTAGCGGTCAATAAGGCTTCACCCCAAAAAGGAGTTCGTCAACTTTGCTTCAGAAAGCAAACATCTAACTCTATCCATCAAGATCTTGTTCATCCTCTCAGCCAACCCATTAAGCTGAGGAGTCTTAGGAGGAGTCTTCTGGTATCTAATACCTTGATGCTTGCAGTATTCGTCAAATGGACAAAATATTCACTACCATTACCAGTACGAATACATTTCAATTTCCTTCCAGTTTCTCTTTCAACTGAAACCTGAAACTGCTTAAAGACATCTAACACTTGGTCTTTAGTCTTCAAGACATAGACCCAAAGCTTTCTTGAGAAGTCATCAATGAAAGTGAAAAAGTAGAGTGCACCACCCAGAGTCCTTGTCTTCATTGGACCGCATAAATCAGAGTGTACCAACTCAAGCAACTCTATCTTTCTTGAAGAAGGGTTAGACTTAAAGGAAACTCTATTTTATTTTTCAGCCAAGCAGTGCTTATACTTTTCTAATTTAGCACTTTGAAAATCTGAAAATAATTTTTTCTTGGCTAGAACATTAAGCCCTTTCTCATTGATGTGGCTCAGCCTTTCTCAATGGCATTCACCATATTGGAACAAGTCTAAGCCATAGTCCAGTATAGACCACAACGTTTGTTACCATGAGCCATGATCAAAGAACCCTTAATAAGTTTTCATTTTCCTCCACTATTGGTACTAACATATCCTTCATCATCGAGAACACCAAGAGAAATTAGGTGCAAACGAACATCAGGTGCATGTTTTACATTGTTTAGAACTAGTTTAGTTTCAATACTAGTTTCCAAACAGATTGTACTAACACCAACCACCCTGGATACAGTCTCATTACCCATACTCAAGGTTCCAAAGTCACCAAGAGAATAGGAAGAGAAAAATTCCTTCCTTAATGTCACATGAGATGCGGCACCAGTGTCCACAACCCAGCTTGACTCATCACAAGCAATATTTATCAGATCTACATCAAGGACTATAACAAGATCTTTGGTGGAGACTCTGGCTAGGCAATTTTCATTGCCATCTTCTTTATTTTCCTCTTTATTTTTGTTCTCCCTCTTCAATTTTTGGCAGAACTTCTTTGTGTGCCCTTTCGTGCCACAATGATAGCACTCAATATCCCTAAGTATGCCTTTGGATTTGCTGCTGCTATGTTCTCTATTTTGAGAACCACGATTTTTATTTCTCCCCTTGGAGCCAGTTACCAGGACATTCGATGAAGAAGAAGAACCTTGAGATTTTTTTCTCATATTTTTGTTCAAGACACTACTCTTGGCGGAATCCATAGAGATCACACCATCCGGAGCAGAATTTGACAATGACGTTCTAAATATTTCCCAATAGTTTGGTAGGGAACCAAGTAGAAGCAAACCTTCAATTTCTTCGTCAAATTTAATGCCCATAGCAGATAACTGATTCATAATTCCCTAAAAATTATTCAGGTGATATGTCATCGGAGAACCATCATGATATTTTAAGTTTAACATTTACTTTATTAAGAATATTTTGTTGTTCCAGTCATCTGAGCATACAAGCTTTCAAGATGCTCTCATAGGGTACGAGCATGTGTCTCCCTGAAAATATGGTTCAACACATTATCGTCAATCCATTGCCTAATAAATCCACATACCTGTCTATGCAACAAATTCCACTCTTCATCTGTTTTATTATCAGGCTTTACAGTGGTAAAGACTGATTGATAAAAATTTTGACATAAAGCAAGTTTTTTATTTTCCCCTTCCAAATGACATAATTAACACCATTCAAAGTAACAATTCTACTAGTATTGGCTTCCATCATTTTTCCCTAAAAAATATAACTATACAAATCAAAGTAAATATTTTATGATGTGGAAGTTCAGATTGTGCTACAACCACAGAGCATAGTCAGATAAAATATTATTCTGATACAAGTTTGTTGGAAAAAATGCGGACTATCACAAAAATATATATGATCCAAATAATGAAATAAAATAAAAAAATAATGACAACAAGATTTTACGTGGAAACCCTTTTAAATAAGGAAAAAATCACGGGCCAAGAAGAACAACTGGTATCACCATAGTAAGGAATTTTACATAGGGTAGTACCAAGTACAATACTCAAAAATGACCACCACACACTCAAAAGCAATAACACTCTTTTGATCTCCCACCTTACTAAAAATATCGCTCACACTCTATTTTTCTTCACAGACTATTTTTCTCATATATAGTCTATAGAAATCTCACAGCTCAAATATTTTTCTCTTTGTCTTTGAATTTGATGTTAAATGAGGAGCTGAAGAGCTCCTTTTCTAGGAAATCTTCTCAGCAACCTCGCCCACTTTGTTGACAAAACAAAAATGGGCAGCTACACTTTGTTGACAGAATTGCAATTTGCAATTTGAAAATATTTGCAGCCATTTCTGACTCATAAAAGACAAGTTGTTATGACTTTGTAGTAGGGACTGGACCCCACACAAGGTGTTTTTCATGGTACTCAAAGAAGCAAGATGTCTTGGCATAGTCAACGGCAGAAGTTGGATTTATAGCTGCAACAACAGCAGTAAACAAGCTCTTTGGCTAAGGAAGATCCTGATAGATCTTGATTTAGAACAACAAGAAAGCACAGAAGTGTTTGTCGATAATCAAGCAGCCATAGCCATTTCGCATAATCTTGTTTTTCACGCAAGAACCAAGCATTTAAATATCAAATTATACTTTCTTAGGGAAGTGCAAGAAGCAGGAGAGGTGAAACTAGTGTATTGTAGGTCAGAAGATCAAGTTGCTGATCTGTTTATGAAGTCGTTTCATGTTAAAGGATTTGAGTTTCTCAGAAGGAAACTCGGAGTCTGTAATTCTTGAAGCAGGAGGAGTGTTGTTGTGCCTCAATTAGTGCAGTGTTTGTTGGAAGTTGGATTACTGCACCTAAATTCAAGTCAGAAAATAATAGTTGGCTGAATAAATTACTATATTTTAGTTGTTTCCCTTTTCTAGTTTGTTTAAAAGTCTATTAGCTATTTTTAAGATTAGTTCCTTATTTTTAGCAAGCAGTAATTTCAGTTAGCATTTGTTTAGAGTACTTTGGTGCATCTTTAGTTAACATGCGATGTATATATTCAGTCTCTGAAGATCAATAAAATATCTCTCTTTCACTTTTTCTTCTTCAATGAGCCTTTGTTCTCCTCTGTTAACAACAACAAGTGTACTTGCATGATATATAAAATCATTGGTGTTATATGTCTCTATTCTTATTAAAAATTTCTATATTTGTCATTAATTTTTATTGTTAATCTTGAATTTAAGTAATTTTTCTGACAAGGCTTACTTTTGTGCCATAAATAATTAATGTCTACTTCTTAATATTGTCTAGCTAATAAGAAATAGAAAATCATGTGAAATAGTTATTCCATTTAGAATCAATGACACAAGCAAATATAATTCCTTTTAAGACATCTATTGTTATTCCATATGAGTTGTGGAAAAATAAAATCTTATTTGATATTTATTAAACTCTTCGATTTGTGCCGCTTTTGTTCATAATATTTTCCCCCGCATTAAAAATTGGGTCCAAGGGGAAGGACATGTATCTTTCTATGATACTTTGTGCGGTTCAAGGTGTTATGTTCTCAAGATGCTATTTTAGATTGTGACTCTATAATGTAGTTTGTGTTTGATAGAATGTGATTACGTTATCGACTAGTGAAACAAATAGAATGGATCTTGGTAGAATGGTGTGTGCTCGGTTGATTGTTTCCTTCAAGTACTTATTTATTTTTATCTTTTTTGATATTTATATAAGTTTATACTACATATAATGATTCAAGCTATTATTGTGTAGAATTTTGATTGTTTTCCCCTTTGTTAGCTGCTTCTGTATTTAAAGTTCTATTTGTTGTTTAATGTTGTGTGTATAGTATAAGGTTCAGTTTGGGCCTATGACACTAGACGACATGGGTTTATTCTTGAAAATACAAAAGTAGTAGAAATATTTGCAAAAGGGAGATGGACAATCAAGTTGATTTTAATAAGTTGCCTTGATATTGTTACATCGTTTATTTTTGACATCTTAATATGCTTTGGTCCACCATTTCATTAGTTGTTTTTATTAGTATTATTCTTCTTAACTTAAATTTTTGACTGATATTTTCATATACTTTGTAGGATTGCCGGAGGAAGCAAACTCTGTATAGGGAGAAGATGGAAGCATGCTATGATGAGTGCAAGAAGGACTGCTTGTTGATTAATGGAAAGAGGGTTCTTTCTTTTTTTAAAGTAATAATTGAAGAAGGTTTCTTAGAAGTTCTGGTAAAGTGTGATTCTTTTCTTTGTGTGCCTCTTGTTTTCTCTACTTATTTTAAAGTGCTCGTTTTAAGTATATAGTTGGTTTTGATAACCATATGCGTAATTAGTTATTATTGTAGTTAATTGTCAAATTGTTAATGTGAACTTTTGAGCATACCCACTAGGGTCAAGATCCTACTTCTACCATTTTCCACCAGAATCTGAAGACATCTGAGGAACTCAATCCAAAGTTTTAAGTCTTTCCAATGAAGAAACTAGGCTACAACACCTAAGCTTAGAGAAAACAATCCTTTTCTCCCATAGAAAACCTTTCAAACACCGGATTCAAAGCAACGCCATGCATAGAAGACAATTATGGTATTAAAACTCATCCTTGCTTTTTAGCTCCGTAAAACCAGTGAATTCAGAAAATTACAGATTTCTTCTCAGTTGGGATAACCAACTCTGAGGAAATAGAAATACATCAACATACTTGAAAGAAGAAGGATTTTCTTCAATTTAATGAGAAGAGAGTTCCTGGAGTCAATAGCACTTTTAAATGGCCAAGTGTGCAGGAATATATGTTTAATTGAGGTGAACCTACATTGAGGTTAGGGAGTCACCCGTTAACCTTGGAAAAATTCTTAATTACATGTGTATATACCTTAAATAAGGTCTATATGGTATCCTGGGAACCCTGATGTACAAATGTTGTCTGGGGGATCACGAACTACAACTTCTGAAATAAACAAATAAATACACAACTCTTAACGAAGTAAATGTTTGGCAAGTGTCATCTTGTTCTTCATGTCCCAAATAATCACACTATCTTTAATTTCTTTTAAACTTATGATCCCTACAAGCCTCATGATCACTAATCCAATTTTGAAAGGCCACTTTCCAATTTTCAAAGAGGTTCACACAAAGATGAAATGCTTCATGCTCGTGAAATTTAAAAAGAAAAAACTATTTATGGAAATTTATTATAAACACTAGTACCATCCAGAACCCAAAAGTTCCAAGGATATGATCGTAAACTTGTTGCTTTAGCTTAGCATTTGAGTTTTGTATCAATATGTGGTATTTCTTAGTTTTAATGTCATTATTTTTTTTTCAGTGTTTTCCTCCAAAGTTTGCTCGATCAGTTCAACACCTGACTGACCGGGAGACTTATTTGGAGGACTCATGTGGACAGCGATGGAAGGCAACAGTGTGTAACCGTAATGGTTCACTTGCTATCAGACAGGGATGGGCAAAATTTTCATCTGAACATGAAGTGAAAGTGCGCGACTTCTTGGTTTTCCACTACATTCTGGATGATCAGCACTTCATTGTTCAAATATTTAGAACAAGCGGTTGTGAAAAGATCAACTTCTGCACTGACATTGGCAAAGGAAAACAAAAGGCAAGGACTTATCAGGATGCAACCACCCCCCTGCTTCAAATAACATCTGGTGCACATTTAGATGTTGAGATCGACTCAGAAGCACCGTTGCCAAAGTTCATGGCTGGAACTGATATGGTTAGTAAACTAGCAGAGGATCCACTGCTGGGTCCAAAAGATGAGAAATCCAAAGAAGCATCTCAGTTTGGTAAGCTTTCTGTTCACAGCAACTAGTTAGGATTCTTTTGTTTTTGTTGTGTTGTGTTGTCTTGTCTTGAATATAAATATTAAAGCTACGTAGTTGAGGCAATGATGGCTTGACTTTGTGCCTTCGAAGCAGGACATGTCAACTATGGTATCTAGATGTCAACTTAAATTTCTGACTGATATTTTTATATACTTTATAGGATTTCGAAGTTGCCGGGGGAAGAAAACTCTGTATAGGGAGAAGATGAAAGCATGCTATGATGAGTGCAAGAAGAACTGCTTGTTGATTAATGGAAAGAGGGTTCATTCTTTCTTTAAAGTAATGATTGAAGAAGGTTTCTCAGAAGTTCTGGTAAAGTACTGTGATTCTTTGTGTACGCTTGTTTTCTCTACTTAGTTTAAAGTACTTGTTTTACATGTATAGTTGGTTTTTGATAACCATATGCGTAATTAGTTATTATTGTAGTTATTAGGCTACTTGTTAATGTGAACTTTTGAGCATACGCACTAGGTTCAGGATCCTACTTCTACCATTTTCCACCAGAATCTGACGACATCTGATAAACTCAATCCAAAGTCTCAAGTCTTTTCCAATGAAGAAACTTGGCTACAACACCTAAGCTTAGAGAAATCATTCTCTTTTTTTCCCATAGAAAACCTTTCAAACACTGTATTTAAAGCAACCCCATGTACAAAAGACAATTATGATATTAAAACTTATCCTTACTTGCCTTTTTAGCTCCATAAAACCAGTGAACTCAGAAAATTACAGGCTCAGCTAGGATAACCAACTCTGAGGAAATAGAAATACATCGTCATGTTTAAAAGAAGAAGGATTTTCTTCAAGTTAACGAGATGAGAGTTCCTAGAGTCAATAGCACTTTTATATGGCCAAGTGTGCAGGAATATATTTTTTAATAGAGGTGGACCTACATTCGGGTTAGGGGGTCACCCGTTAACCTTGTACATAGCTGACCGCACCATGGGCTAGCCCATACACCCACTGCACGAGTGGAATACTACTTAGTCAAGTAGAAAGGTCAACCTGAGAGCGAGGCAAGCCGGGAAGGGGCTATTACATGTGTATATACCTCAAATAAGGTCTATATGGTATCCTAGGAAACCTGATGTACGAATGTTGTGTGGGGGCACATGAATTACAACTTCTGAAATAAATAAGTACACTACTCTTAACGAAGTAACATTTGGCAAGTGCCATCTTTCTGTTCTTGTCCCAAACAATCATGCTATCTTTAATTTCATTTACTTTTATGATCCCTTTAGGCCTTATGATCACTAATCCTGTTTTAAAAGGCCACTTTCCAGTTTTCAAAGAGGTTCACATAAAGATGAAATTTTTCATGCTCGTAGAATTTAGAAAGAAAAAATTGTTTATGGAATTTGTATTATAAACAATTGTACCATCCAGAACCCAAAAGACTTCCAAGGATATGGTCATAAGCTTGTTGCTTTAGCTTAGTATTTGAGTTATGTATCAATATGTGGTATTTCTTGGTTCTAATTTCATTAATTTCTTTTCAGGTTTTTCCTCCAAAGTTTGATGGATCAGTTCCACACCTGACTGATCTGGAGACGTATTTGGAGGACTCGTGTGGACGGCAATGGAGGGCAACAGTGTGTAGCCATAATGGTTCACTTGCTATCCGGCAGGGATGGTCTAAATTTTCATCTGAACATGATCTGAAAGTGGTCGACTTCTTGGTTTTCCACTATGTTCTTGATGATCAATACTTCATTGTTCAAATATTTGGGACAAGTGGTTGTGAAAAGATCAACTTCTGCAAGACTTATCAGGAAGCAACTACCCCCCTGCTTCAAATAACATCTGGTGCACATTTAGATGTTGAAATTGACTCTGATGCACCGTTGCCAAAGTTCATGACTGGAACTGATATGGTTAGTAATCTAGCAGAGGATCCAATGTTGGCTCCAAAAGATGAGAAATCCAAAGAAGCATCTCAGTTTGGTAAGGTTTCGTTCACGACAAATTGTTAGGATTCTTTTGTTTTTGTTGTGTTGTTTTGGGTTGTCTTGAATATACATATAAGGGCTATGTAGTTGAGGCGGTGATGGCTTGGTTTTGCTGAGTCTATGTTGAGCTTGACATCAGTCTTGAGCTGGTTAAAATGCAGTCTCCGATCAACAACATACCTATTGTAACCCCACAAGTGGGGTGTTGGGTGGGTAGTGTGTACAAATACCTTAACCCTACCTTGAAAGTTAGAGAGATTGTTTCTATAGACCCTCGACTAAAGGAAAAAGCAGGTCGGAAAAAAATAAAAATAACGGGAGTGAAGAAGTGTTTGTTTTCTAAAAGAGGGTGGAGCTAGCAACAAAAAATATTATAAGTCTCCAAATAGCCAACTTAAAACAAAAATCTACATAATTTAAAGTTAAGAAAAATAAAATATCACCGAGGCTTTGCATGAGATTAGAATCAACTCATAGAAATATGCTAGTTGGTACTGTGCTCTGAGCGCCTTTGAGATCTTACTGTTTTTTTTATTTATTATTGTTGTTATTTTTGTGAGCCTGCAGACTCAGGAGATGCACTGTTCCTTAATGCAGTCAACTTTTCTTGTTTGGTGGATGTCAGTGGTCGAGATTGTTTGGTAATTGGCTGAGATTCTCTCTGTTTCCCAGTTTGTGTATTCCTTTTTTCTCTCATTAAATCTAGACCTCCTTTATGCCTATGCAGGAATTACCAGAATCCTGGAGGAAAAATTTACTGAAAAGGAACAAGCTGGGAAAGTGGATTATTTATCTTAGAGGACCAGATAAAAGAATCTGGCCTACCTTTTATCATAGCAGATCAGGTGTTGATGCTTTGACATGTGGATGGAAACAAGTTTCTGCAGCTTGTGGCCTGAATGCTGAAGATGGTTGTCTTTTTCAACTTGTAGATCCGCAGAAACGTCTATTTGATGTACGTAAAATCTGAAAGTCCAGAAGTAATTAAGATGCCAAAAGAACTACTTGGAGTCGATAACCTTAAACAGTTACAAGGGGAATGAAGAAAAAGGAGCTATGCTAGTTTATCATTAATGATTTTTGAAAATCATTTAATTGTTGCCTTGTTGGGTCATATATTTTGTACTATCGTTTTGAAGCTGCACTTTTTGTGCAACTATTATGCTAATACTTTTCACAAATTGTCATTTCATCATAGACAAACTTGAAATTTGCAATCTCAATTAAGTTTGGTTCACGATCATGGAAACCTATTCAAAAGTTTTCACAACTCAATCATAGACGTCTGCAATAGTTTGATACTAAATCTTTTTGTGTCTAGTTACATATTTGTTTAACTTTGTTTTCTGAGGTCCAATTTCAAGGAAGCATGAATTGCAACTATTGTTCATGTCCGGCCACCTCTGTAGGATTCTACAAATGTAGTTATAGGTGAAACTCCAAGAGTTGATGCAACTATTGTTAACCCTGCATCAACCGTATATGAAGTATATTCTCCTTCTTCATTCACAAATATCACTTAACACATCTATGTATAAGAATGTTAATACACACACTTTACCAGTGTTCAAGTGACTAATATTTATGGCGCTAGCCGTGGACTCAATTTTATGAAAATTCATAATTTTTTTGAGTGTGCCGCATAGAGATTATCGTAATCCTACTGATATTGACTCAATTAAATTATGTTCATACATAACTCTAATTTTTGACTGTCATTTTCAACTTAAAAACAAATACAATTTTTTTTCTTTTTAGAATTTCACAATTTGAAAGCTTTCGACAACACATTTTAATTCCAAAATCATTTATAAATCATGCAGGTTATGAAAACACAAATTGCAATAAAATTTCAATAATTAAACTACCTAATTACACAAACATTCCTACCATATTTATTAATTCTCCCAATAGTTTGAAATAATTACATATTGTCTCACTAATTAATAATTTCATACAAGATTTTCAAGTCAGATACATCTCTCTCTCTCTCTCTCTCTCTCTCTCTCTCTCTATATATATATATATATATATATATATATATATATATATATATATATATATATATATATATATATACTTTTGATACCAAATACACTTTATATAGGGAGAGAGGCTAGCAAGATAGGAGGGAGGCGCGAGAGAGGGTCAGTATATTCCTGATATATGTGAATCACATTAGATACATGTATATGGGATACCAGATACATAGCGAGAGAAGAGAGAGGCGAGCGAGAGAGTCATTATATCCTAGATACATATGAATTCACTTGGCTACAGTGTATCTAGAACAAATTACATCTAATTTTGACCCTATGTATCCAAGATATATGTAACTAGACGCTCAAATACATGTTTTTGGGGACCAAAATTGACATGAATAATAATTTTAAAAACTCAAAAAAGACACGTAATTAGATTCTAAACTAATAAAATTTGTGTTGTTTATCCATAAAATTACTACTCACGTTACTCATGTCAAAATACCAAACTCAACAATTGAAGCAGCCTGAACGACTTTTTTTTTGGGAAAAGAACACTTACACCCAAAAAGTAAAATATTTACCAATACCGAAAAATAAAATATTTACCCTTAAATGCCCCAATTACTTTCATACCCCTTTTTATTTTAAATTTATGTGCTGACATCAACAACTTTTTTTTTCCTTTCTGACGTCATCATAATATATTGTTGTATATGAATATACTCTAATGATATCAAAGATAACTGAACAATGTCTTCATTGAAGGACTGCTTCTTCCTCATTGACACCATCAAAGTATAACATACTTTGCTGGTATCAAAGAGTAATTGAGTAATGTTTTCATTGAGGTTTGCTTAAGTCTTTTGATAAGATTACTCAATCATCCATGATACCATTACGGTATATCTACATACTGTCATAGTATTATTGATGTTTGTTTCAATTCTTCAATATTTTAATTTAAACAACTTTAAAAAGAGTCATACTTTAGATACAATATTTTAAAAATTGCAAAAAGAGAAAAAAATTAGAAAAATATATTTTCTATTAATTTAGAGTTTAATAAATAATATTGTGACATTCATAATTTTCTCTTAATTGTTTTTTATTTATTTCTTAAAAAAAAAGTTCAATCCTATATGATATCGATAGGATATTAATATACTGACGAAGTATCACAGAGGAATAAGCTCAGTCCTATATGATATCGATATGGTATCAATATACCGACAGAGTATCGCAAATGATTAATTCATAGTTGTGATGCTGACATCATGCACGAAATAAGAAAGAGAAAGTGGGGTAGGCGCGTAAATAGTTTGGATCATGAATCCATTAAGAATAAATAGTTTGGAAAATTACGCGAATAGGCAAACACATACAAGTTAATTAGCTAACATAACTATAGTTTGAATTAATTACGGCTTGCCACTAACATCTAGCTATAATTACAGTTTGAGTTTTGTATATTTCGCACGATTATACAAATATTGTGTGTGATTATACAAATGATGTGAATTGTATAGAGAAATATACAAACGCTATACAGAAACTGCGAATTGTATAGCGAATTATACAAACACTGCTATAGCTAAGTACGAAATGTAATTACACAAACTATAGCTCTGGAGCATAATTAAGGTATTTTTGAGTGGTTATATGCAAAAATTCCTCTAAATAATTTGGGTTGGATCCAATTTGAATAAATAGTTTCATTAATGGATCGAATTTATGTAATTTTTCATATTTTTTTTCCTTGGCTGATGGGCTTCATCCGACTTTCTTTCTCTTTCCTTTTTTTCTTTCTTTTTGTTAATTACTTAAATACTCTTTATTTAATGTGATAAAATCATGTTATTTAATATTGTCTCTGCTGCATAAAAATAGTCTACAAGTTTGTGAGTTGTTTATAACAATGCCAGTGTTGATGGAATATTTGATGAATACTGTTATTTTTCGCTTTTTTTTTCATGTTCTTTTTAGTCGATCTCTATCTGGGATAATTGTTCGAACGCTTCCATGGAAAAATTTCTACTTCGGTGCAAAAACTGAAGCAGAGCCCATTGAGTTGCCAAAAAAATAATAATAGTAATTGTACGTGAATAGGGAAGAACTGCAGCCCAAGTGTTTGACGATATTCCTAAAACAACTGAGTAATTTTGTCTTCTTTTTCCAGCAATCCCAGAGATAATCTAGATTGAACAATATATTATGCATTGTACATCATTTTGTTAAAGAGCAAGGACTTACCCGGAAGAAACTACCCCCGTTGAGCTGCTCCAAACAACTCATATAAATTCAGTCAACATACAAGCCAAATATTACCAACTTTGCTACATACATTGATGTTGACACTGGGAAGGGACAATAAACTATATATGTGGATGAAGCATTTTGTATGATTGATAGAGATGTTCAATATGATCAGGAAGACGGCAGGTTATGCTTGAATCTTTCAAGTTTTGAAATGCCAGCAAGCAAACTCCTTGCAAAAGGAACTAGCAGTCTTGGCAATGGAAATGATAATCATGCTCAAAACAATTTAGATGTCGAGATCGACAACTTAAATTCAGATATGGTTAGTAGGCCAGCAGAGGATATCCCACTGCTGGGTCCAAAAGATGAGAAATCCAAAGAAGCATCTCAGTTTGGTAAGCTTTCTGTTCACAACAAATTGTTAGGATTCTTTTTTTTTTGTTGTGTTGTCTTGAATATACATATTAGGGCTATGTAGTTGAGGCAGTGATGACTCAGCTGAAGTTTGGTTTTGCTGACGCTATGTTGAGCTTGACCTCAGTCTTGTGCTTGCCCAAATGCAGTCTCAGGTCGCGCTTAAATTCTGTAAAGCTCAACTTTGTAGGTTTGTGAGCACAGTGAAGCCTTTTGTTCTTTTTTGTTGATTAATTGTATACCAAATTGCATTACTGTCTTTAGTGTATGTGTTGGAAGACCCTAAATTTTGTTCTTCAGTCATCAGCTTCAAAAACTAATTTCCTCTCTTTTCCCAGTACTTATCAGTATAACCTCTTCTTTGATTTTCATCTCTTTGTCCTATCCATCTGACGTCTCATGTTTTGTCTCAGTTTCTATGATTCTCTCAAGTTCCCTCTGGTGAAAATGTTGTTTCTACCTTCCATATTTGACTCAAAGATTTGGCTTTAACACTATGTTCAACAGTATCTATTAATTGTTTCCTCCAAAGCAACTGGGGGTGTTCTGTAATTCTAGTTATTGTTGAAGTTGTAAATTTGTTTTTTCTTGATCATAGGGAGAATGATTAAGCATATTGTGTACAAAATCCTTAATGATGTCTCAGCAATCTGGAATTCCTGAAGAAACTTACCTTACATATGGAGCTCTCTTATATATTGACATCCTATTTCATTGAAAGTTTTCTCTTTACTTGGTAACAGAGTCTCCATGATTTTGGTTGAGACTTAAGTTGCTTCCACCTACCTGTGTCTCACACTGTCCGTTCTGCCAATGTTTTCTTCTTTTCAGTTTTACTAGTTTGACCTCTTTTTGGTGACGTTCCTGCTGCAGAACTCTTTCTAATGACTGTTTCAGTAACATCAGCTTTTTTTTGTTATCGTTCAAGAGACACTGTGTTTCTTCTTGGTAATTGTTCTAACATACCCTTTCTTTTTTGCCATTCCGGTTGGCTCCACCTCTATTCGGTCTATTCTTATAGCAACTTTTCCTGTCATTTGTCCAACAATTGTTTTGGTTTCTCTTCAACTGTCAATTAAATCAAAGTCGATGATGTTCCATAGATTTTCATCCCTGTACCTCTTTTGGTGTAAGTAGAACTTGTTGATTTTTGCCTGTGCAATCACGGATGATTTTCATGGGGAAAGACTTGCACCACCCTTTTCTTTTGCTGATTTTGTTCGCTATTCAAATGAATTTTGAGCTATGTTGCTCGGATTCTTCAAAAATATTGTCGGCTACGTGTTGGATCCTTCAAAAATAGTGTATTTTTTAAGGATCTGACACGAGTGCGGTAACACTTTTGGAGAATCCAAGCAACATAGCTTTTGAGGGTATCTTGTTTTCAAAGTAAGCTGTAATCAAACCCACTTTGAGTTTGGGTGGTCCTGTTGAAAGGTAAAAGAATCACAAGAATATTGTGTTGAATATTCTTAATGATTATGTCGTGTCACGACCCAAGTATGCACCCTAGGTCTTACCGGCACTTAAGAGTCACAAGTGACCCCAAGCGAACCCTTGCTACTGGCATGATACTAAATCATAAGCTGCACATTCTATATAAAGCAAGCCGAAGCTGAAAATGACTAACTGAGCAAGTACTTAATGTATATCAGAGTGGAACACTAAAAATTCCATGGAAAACTGGACAACTAATGTTCGGATAAAAGCCTCTACTAACTGGAATGAAAAAAACTAATTTTGGAAGTTAGTTTTTATTTATAATGTAGCTGGCAGTGCGTATCTATTTTATGGATGATGTGAAAGGCTAGTAAAACAACAACAACATACCTAGTGTAAGCCCACAAGTGGGGATGTGAAAGGCTAGTAATAAGTATATTTTTTAATTCAGTACTATGGAGTGAAGGTGATGTATTATCTAAAACCTAGTTTGATTTTAACGAATTTATAACTAGGTGAATAATGTTAATTCTATTCTAGATGTTGTTGTTAGCGTGGATTTACTAAATTCGAGATCCGAGTCCGGTGTCCATGAGACACATGAGACACAATGGGGATGAGTTGGAGTGTTAAGTTGCTAGTTGAAACTAAGTTGAGGTGTCTAAATATGCACTCTCAAAGTTGGAGTGCTTACTTGCCAATTGAGGCCAAGTTTGAATTTTTTTTATATTTTATGTCTTTGATTAATGCATATTATGTTTCTAGGTAAAACAAAGTGATTTTTTAATTACTTTAAAGAATTTATATACAATCTTAAACAAATTTTAAAAAGTTGTGCACGTGTATTAAGTTTGCCACGATTTATAACACAGAGATTGTCAGAATCCTACTAATATTGACTCATGATAGACAATGCGCCTGTGTATGGACAAATAAAAGGAATAAAAGGCTGTATTTTGGACAGTGCAACGGAAAGCTTTGCTACTTGATTGAAAGTGAGAAACGGTGGTTGCGACTCTCCCATTTAAGGGTTTTGCTTGCTCTCGTCCTGGTGTTTCCTCTGTTCCAGAAGGTAGTAATTTTTTCTTCTCCGTTGTTTTCGATTTCTAGTAATGCATTTTTTTTCTTTGATTTTTAGCTACTCTCAATCGTTAATAACCATGAATTGCAAAAATGGGGGTATGTCGAAAAATGGTAATAGCTAATTTGAGTGATGAGCTACCTTAAAATGGAAGGATCATGGCTGCATTAACACCTTGATCGGCAACGTTTATTGTTTCACTTTGATTGTTCGAATTACTAGACCCCATAACATGAATGTAGCCGATTTAAGAGAGGCGCAACCTGAGAATTTGAAGGGTCATGGTTATGTTACCTTTCTCAGCAAAACAGTACTTCATTAATTATTACTCCCTTGTTCAAATCCCAGCGAAGACAAAAACCCTTGCTGATTCTTTTGATTTGTCCTAGCCTTGCTAGACCGAGTTACCTGATACTAGTGGCGGAGCCACCTATTGGTTAGGGGGTTCGGAGGAACCCCCTTCGCCAGAAAATTATACTATTTATACATGGTTTAAATATTTTTTTATGTATATATAGTAGATGTCGAACCTCCTTTGACTAGTTCGTGTGTCTACTTCTTCAGATTTTGAACCTTATTAATCAAAATTCTAGCTCCGCCACTGCCTGGTACATTTACTGGTGTGAGGTGACAGGTATCCCGTGGAATTAGTCGAGCTGCACAAAAGCTGGTGCGGACACCACGGTCATCAAAAAAAATATTACTCCCCTCTTTTCAATTTGTTTGTCCTAATTTCCTTTTTAAACCATTTTAAAAAAGAATGTCTCTTTCCTTTTTTAGTAACTCTTTAATTCAAATTTTCCACATAACATGTTTAAGGTCACAAGATTAAAGGGCATTTTGATATATTTGACATATCCTTAATTTAAGACCACAAGATTCAAAAGTTTTTCTTAATTACTTAAACTCCATGTGGAGTCAAAATAGGACAAACAAATTGAAACAGAGGAAGTAGTACTTATTTTTATCTTTTTTAAGCTTTATACATATCAAGATTCAAGCTATTATCTGTGTGGAATTTTGATACCCCCCCCCCCCCCCCGCGGGTTAGCTGCTTCTGCGTTCACTAATTCAATTTGTTGTTTAATGAGGCATATTTCCATTTGAGCCTACGACACTAGACTAGGTTTGTCTATTCTCGAAAATACAAAGGTAGTCAAAAGAAGCTGCAAAAGGGCTATGGACCATCAAGTTGAACCTTAATAAGTTGCCTAGATAGGAGTTACATCGTTTATTTTTGACATCTTAATATGCCTTGGTCCACCATTTCATCTGTTGTTTTTATTAATATTTTTTTTCTAAATTTAAACTTCTAGTTGATATTTTCATGAGTTTCATATACCATGTAGGATTTAGAAGTTGTTGGGGAAGCATACTCTGCATAGGGAGGAGATGGAATGGGTGAATGAAACATGTGATGAGTGCAAGAAAGACTGTCTGTTGATTCATGGAAAGAGGGTTCCTTCTTTCTCGAAAGCAATGACTGACAAAAGTTGCTTACAAGTTCTGGTAAAGTGTGATTCTTTGTGTACACTTGTTTTCGCGACTTAGTTTAAAGTACTCGTTGTAAATATATATACTTGGTTTTGATCACCATATGTGCAATTAGTTGTTCTTGTTGTTAATTGTCTACTTGTTGATGACATCATTTTCTTAATATTTTGAAGACTAACCTTTAATTTTTACTCTAGTTTTTTTCCTCATCAATGTAGTGAAAATTTGTGGAAAAGATTCAAAGAACCAGTTACATTTCGGGGATGTGAACTATTGAGCATACCCACTAGGTTCAAGATCGTACTTCTAAGATATCTAAGGGACTCAACCCTATGTCTTTACCAAGGAAGATATAACACCTAAGCTAACCAGCAGGCTTAAAGAAAACACTCTTTTTCTCCATAGAAAACCTTTCGAACACTCCTAAAAAATAAATATAGGACCATATCACAGTATTTAAAGCAACCCCACACACAAAAGACTGTTATAGTATTAAAATTCGTCCCGTAAAATTAGATTATTACTTGAGTCTAAAGAGAACTAGCAGATTCCTGTGAACCCAGAAAGTCAAAGCTCAAGAATATCTCTTGGATCTAAACTTGGAATGAGGCGATAATAAGCTCCAAAAAGTTTGAACTTTGACATAGTTACAAAACTTACCGGTCTATTTAGACCATTAAACACCAGAAAAGTAGTTAACTTATGTTAATGAAAACATGGTCTTGCTTATGTACAGAACTTTCTGACAAAATTTCATTTGAGATAAGATTCAATTTGGACCTTTCCCATTTGAAATTAACTGACTAATAAATTACAACTCATCAGTGATAAATTTCAAGCGAACGCTTTGCTGAAAGTGAGACTGGTATTCACTTGATGAAAACTTTAAGACGATAATGAATCAGCAATCCAAACTTTGACTATCAAATTGAAGAAGAAATCGATCAGGAGGCATGACAAGTGTAATGATTTTGAGAGAAGATGCCTCACGAGGTGCAGGATTTGTACCTATTAAGGAGGGACGGTCAAAGTAATAATGATGTGAGCTCTAAGTTTTCCACATTAAAAAGTTTGAGACAAAGCAAAATATATACCAACTCAAGGGTCCATAACATCACAAGTGTTTTGCTAAAATTCCTAAAGAGATCTTACCAACTAAAGGATGGATTGCTGTAGTAATAATAATGTGACCTATAATTCCTCAACATTAATATACCCAAAATATGGTAAATTGACTAGTGGAACTCTTGAAACACAATATTCGGAATTGTAATATAACTAACAAAACTCAGGAAAAAAAAACAGAAACAAGCTCTAACACCCGAGATGTTCAAAGGATGACGTGGCATAAATGAACCATAACTTGCATTAGAGTTTCAAGTTTCTTCTTATCTAGGATAAACAACTTTGAGGAAATAGAGCTATATCATATTTGAAAGGAGGATTTTCTACAAGTAAACGAGATGAGAGTTCCCGGAGTCAATAGCACTTTTAAATGGCAAAGTGTGCAGGAATAAATAGCTTATCAAAATAAATATGTGAATAGAGGTGGACCTACATTGGGGATAGGGGATCACCGCACCCGCACTTGGAACAATTCCTATTTCCATGTGTATATACCTTAAATAAGGTCTATATAGTTTTCTGAACCTTGATGTACAATTTTGTCTGGGGACACTGGTCTAGGCGCCTGCTCTTATGCTTTGTTATACCTGGGTTTGAATCCTCACACCTACACGCTACGTTTTTGAGTTGAACAAATTCTATGGTTAAAATGTCCTAAGCAAACAGAAGTCCTAAAAATTGTGGCAGGCTGGGTCGAATCCAAACCTTTTGGTGAAATACTTAGCCCTTCACCTGTAGCACTTAGGGCCTTTTAATTAAACTGGGTGTCACTTTAGTTTATTTTTACGATTTCTTCTATACATACACACTGTTCTGGTCTAAGTATGTGGGTATCGTTGCACCCCCTCGCTCCTTAATAGATCCGTTGGACTTGCACGCCAAACGTTTTAGCTAGTAATTGACATGACAATGTCAAAATAGTGGCGCCCCGCCTTCTTCAAATTTGGGTCAATCTTAAGAGGTATGGTACAAGACTTCCATGCCAATCAAGAGGACAGAGAGAAGTTCTGATGCAACATATATGACTCTAATTCCTAGTAAGCAGGCGCTTCTGAATTGAAGGACTTTAGACCCATAAGTCTCATCACTGGGTTCGAAAGGGGATGAGGTCATGTGCAAATTAGACATTGAAAAGACATATGACCATGTAAACTGAAAGCTCTTCTTGAATATCCTCAAAACAAATGGGCTTTGGTCAGAGATGGTTGGGTTGGATTGCATTTTGCATCAGTGTGTTAGATTCTTTGTCCTTGTGAATAGGGAACCAACGTTTTTCTTTTCCTTATGAGAGGGCACTTAGGCAGTGATCTCCAGCGCCCCCCCCCCCCCCCCCCCGGTCCGGTCTCTTCATTTTTGCAATGGAAGTTTTTGACAGCCTGATGAGGATAGCAATTAAAAACAGGTGGATCAAAGGTTTCCAAATAGGTGGCAACATGAGACAAGTTAAGGAAATTTGTCATCTGCTTTGTGCAAATGACACTGTTATTTTTTGTTAGCCTCAGGTGGAGCAGATAAGATTCATCAGAATGATATTGCTGATTTTTTGAAGCCACTTCAGGTTTGAAAGTGAATTGGGGAAAAAGCAATTTGTTACCAATTAAGGAGGTGGCCAATATTCTGTTTCTGGCTAATATACTAGGTTGTAAAGTGGAAAACATGCCCACAGTCTATTTGGGCATGTTACTTGGCAACAAACACAAGGATGCAGAAATATGGGATGACATTGTGGAGAATACAAAAAGGAGATTAGCAAGATGGAAGGCTCAATATTTGTCACTAGAAGGCAAACCCACTCTCATCAACTCAATCTTAGATTCTCTTCCTACTTATGTTATGTTGTTATTACCTCTACATTATAAGATTTTGAAGAAACTGGACAAGCTTGGAAAGACTTCATCTGGAATGGTTTCAAAGAGATTAGAGGCTACAACTTGGTTAAATGGGAAACAACACAAATCAACATAAATATGAAGGGGGTTTGGGCATCACAGACCTGAGGAAGCAGAATAATAGTCTATTACTGAAATGGCTATAGAGATACAATGAAGAGGCGCAAGCTCTATGGAAGGATGTTATCAAATGCAAATATGGTGAGTACAACCCTTGATGCAGCAAGGTCAGCTCTGGTATTTATGGGGTTGGTGTGTGGAGAACCACCTGAGATTTATGGCCAACGTTGGAGGTGAATATGTATATAACTGTGAGAGATGGCAGGAGCTTGAATTTGGAAAATGCACAGAAAAGGGACATTTTCTGTGAAGTCTTGTTACTGGAGCTTGAATTCTAATCAGACAAATGGAAACGGAATGGCCTTGGAAACTAATTTGGAAGATCAAGATTGCTCACAAGGTCTCTGGTTTCACTTGGTTGGCTATTAGGAAAGCATGTTTAACCCCTAAAGTGTTACAAATAAAAGGTATATAGATTTGCTCAAGGTATTACATGTGTTGGAAAGAGGCAGAAGTTAACAGTCACTTATTCTTACACTGCAGAACAGCTTTAAATCTGTGGGACATCTTCTTATGTATACTTGGGGTTAACTGGGTAATGCCCAGGACTACTTTAGACATACTGAG
This sequence comes from Solanum dulcamara, assembly GCF_947179165.1. NCBI lineage: Eukaryota > Viridiplantae > Streptophyta > Magnoliopsida > Solanales > Solanaceae > Solanum > Solanum dulcamara. Next base: position 10,876,709 of record NC_077243.1, read on the forward strand.
ACAGTGAGAAAGAGTGGGCAGAAGAGGAAGAATTCAGAGAGGACTGGTGGAAATGTATCCCAGCTTGTGTTGGTTTTTTTAAAAGATGGTTCAGCAAAAAAAAACCATGTCTTTCAATTGCTTTCAATCATTTTATTAAACATAAGGGGCTTTAAATAGCCAACATAAAACACATAATCTACATAATTTGAAATTTAAAACTAACTAAAATATCTCAACAAACTAATCTATCTGATAAAAAATTTAAAATTCAAATTATCCTAAATTTAAGCAACTTATTAGACTAAAAATTACTGCAGTAACTAAAGTAAATTTCAACACTCCTCCTTTGCTTTAGTTACTGCAATTTATAAAATTTCTCCTCCTCAATTTCTGCTTTAATTGTTGATGATTCTTTTGATTGTTTTTGAACTTGCAAAATTTCTTCTTCTTTCTTTTTCTTCTTTTGATTTTGTGCTTAAAAAATACCATCAATGATCTTCTCTTATTTGAAAGTGCTTTCATTTGGAAATTGATCGGAGTTACAGAGAGTTGTTGTGATGATTTTTCTTCCATCACAATATCACATAAAAGATATGTTTCAAAATACGATTTTATTTTTACTGACCAATTCTGATAGTTTTTGTCAGTGAAACCTTTTTGGGCATTCAAAGAGAGACTGTTGCTTGACATCTATATTCGTTGAAAATAGCCCTATGCTTTGAAAATAAGCATGGGTTGAAAATGGTAGCTCTGACGGGTTAAAAAGGTAGCCCTTTCGGGTCAAAAATTGTATGGTAGTTTTTTGAAAGAACTCAAGATCCCATCATATCAATGAAGCTCTGATACCATTGTTGGTTTTTTTAAAAGATGGGGCAGGAAAAAAAAGAGTTAAAATTCTCTTTGGATTGAAATATCTTTCAGTTGCTTTCAATCATTCTATTAAACATTGAGGGGCTTTAAATAGCCAACATAAAGCACATAATCTGCATAATTTGAAATTTAAAACTAACTAAAATATATCAACAAACTAATCTATCTAATAAAAAATTTAAAATTCAAATTATCCTAAACTTAAGCAACTTATTAGACTAAAAATTATTGCAGTAACTAAAGTAAATTTCAACAGCCTGCATCTGGTGGACATTGTGGAAGGAAAGAAATGAAAGATCCCATGATGGGAAATTCAGCAGCATTGAGAAAATCAAGATGAATAGCTTGAGGCTACTGTATTTTTGGTGTAACGGAATTTGGTGGGGGAGGTAGAAAGTTTAGTGGACATTATAGCTCAACTGTAAAGTTTTTGCCCAGATTTTGGCTTTTGAAATTACCCCCTGGGGGCTGTAAATCCCACCACATCAGTCTTTTGCTGATGAGCCTTTTGATGTGAATATAAAGTTACCTTTATCAAAAAAGAAGAAGATTTTGACCTACTTAGTTCTTGAAAATATCAAAACAGATATCGTTCAATTAATGGTCTTAGGTCCTCCATACAGTAGAGTAATTTTTAAAATTTTTTGCATAACATAAGACATTTGTCCCATTTAGATTCTCATGGTTCTTAATCCTTAAGAGATAAACACAGCTATTAAAGAGGATGCTAAATAAATGCCACTAGTAACATAATTCAGACATCTAGCATTTTTCCATTTTGGGCCCCCAATATATTCATCCTATTGCACTTTTTGCACCCAATGTTTTGCCCTTTTACAATTCACTCCCTACTTCTGCCCACTATAGAGGAAATCAGGAAACCTTGCAGAATGCAAATGTAACCTATGAGAAGTGAGCTAGTCCAACCAATCATATATTGATTGGATACATATGTAAGCTTGATTACTTTTTCAGTTATGGTAGAGATGGGTGTTTTATCCACCTATTCAATCGACTAAACTGAGTGCAATACGATCTGTCTGATCTTCCTTTCGACCATCTGCGCGTTTGTGTATAAAATTCAAGAAACTTTCAAGCCACTTGAATTTCCTAATATAAGTTATCTTTCAGGTATGTGTCTATGCACTTGATGACGATCATGATATATGTTGGTCAATTTTTGCAGTAGAGACCAAATGACCTGTTTAAGTTTTAGAACTCATGCCAAACACCTATGAGTTCCGAAACACCTTGTTTTCAAAAGACTACCTGCTCTAAAAAAAAAAGATCTTAAGTATCTCCTAACTCCCCCAAGGAAAAAAATGTGTTATATTACTTTAAAATCACTCTGCTTGAAGGATTTAAAAGGCCACTTTCCAATTTTCAAAGAGCTTAAACACAAAAATGAAATGCTACATGCTCATAAATTTTAAAAAGAAAAAAACTACTTATGAGCAACTTTAGATATTTGGACCTACCATAGGTGTTTCCATGGACTTTCTTCTTCTCAAATGGTCCTTACACTTTGCAGAGCATTAAGTCAAACCGTTTCACTCACTCATCATGTGATTCTGTATCTTCTTTTAGTTACTTGAAATCATGTAAATCTATTTAAGTCAACATTATTTATGGAATGATCATTCAGATCTTACTTGAGTACCTTTCAATTTTTTACTGTGTAGATCATAAATCATTTAATTAACTTTGAAGATTCTTAAAGGAAAATACTTAACAGTTGTATTCAGGCATTTGCATATTTGTGAAGCTTAATTTGTAGTCTCTGGCATTTTTTATGCTTTATTTTCTATAGAAAATATCTTGCATAAATGCATCAGTTACTCTAACCTTCTCTTTGCCATATAATGTATTTTATATCGATCAAATGAAAAGGATGCATTGCTATCAAAATGCTTCGGCATTAGTATTATAAATAATTGTACCATCCAGAACTCAAAAGACTTCCAAGGCTATGGTCATAAACCTGTTTCTTTTGCTTAGCATTTGAGTTATGTATCGATATGTGTTATTTCTTAGTTTTAATTTCTGCAATTTCTTTTCAGATTTTCCCCCCGAAGTTTGCTCAATCAGTTTCCCACCTGACTGATCAGGAAACTTATCTGGAGGATTCAAGTGGGCTGCGATGGAGGGTAACAGTGTGTAACCATAATGGTTCACTTGCTATCCGACAGGGATGGCCTGAATTTTCATCAGAACATGGTCTGGATGTGGATGACCTCTTGGTTTTCCACTATACTCCAGGTCAGCACTTCATTGTTCAAATATTTGGTACAAACGGTTGTGAAAAGATCATGTTCTGCTGTGACATTGACAAGGGGAAAAAAAGAGCAAGGACTTACCTGGAAGAAACCACCCAAGTTGAGCTGCTTCAAACAACTAGTGTAAATCCAGTCAAGAAAAAGAGTAAAACATCTGCTGCATCAGAGTCTGAAAAGGTAATATACAAGCCAAATATTACCAACTTTGCAACAGACGTTGATGCTGACACTGGAAAGAGACAATTAACTATATATGTGGATGAATTATTGGGTATGATTGATAGAGATTCTCAACATGATCACGAAGAGGGCAGGTTGTGCTTGCATCTGTCATGTTTTGAATTGCCAGCAAGCAAACCTCTTCCAGAAGGAACTAGCAGTCGTGACAATGGAAATGATAATCATGTTGAAACCAATTTAACAGAACCACATTTAGATGTTGAGATTGAAAACTTAAATTCAGAAGCACAGTTGCCAAAGTTTGAGGCTGGAATCAGGGCAACTGATATGGTTAGTAAACCAGCAGAAGATATTCCACTGCTGGGTCCAAAAGATGATAAATCTAAAGAAGCATCTCAGTTTGGTAAGCTTTCTCTTCACAACAAATTGTTAGGATTCTTTTGGTGTTTGTTGTGTTGTCTTGAATATACATATTAGGGCTATGTAGTTGAGGTAGTGATGACTCAGCTGAAGCTTGGTTTTGCTGACGCTATGTTGAGCTTGACCTCAGTCTTGAGCTGGCCCAAATGCAGTCTAAGGTTGCACTATGATTCTATAAAGCTCAACTTTGTAGGCTAGTGAGCACAGTGAAGCCTTTTATTCTTTTTGTTGATTAATTGTATACCAAATTGTATTACTTTCCTTAGTGTATGTGTTGGAGGACCCTAAATTTTGTTCTTCAGTCATCAGCTTCAAACACTAATTTCTTCTCTTCTCCCAGTACTCATCAGTATAACCTTCCTTTGATTTTCATCTCTGTCCTATCCATCTAATTTCTCATATTTTTTCTCAGTTTCTATGATTTTCTCAAGTTCCCTCTGGTGAAAATGTCGTTCTACCTTCCATATTAGACTCAAAGATTTGTCTTCAACACTACGTTCAGCAGTGTCTATTTCATAATTAATTGCTTCCCTCAAAGCAACTGAGGGGTATTTTGTAATTCTAATTATTTTTGAAGTTGTCAATTGTGTTTCTTGATCATTGGGCAAATGATTAAGAATATTATGTACAATATCCTTAATGATGATGTCATAGAAATTTGGAATTCCTTAAGAAACCTGCCTTACATATGGAGCTCTCTTATATATTGACATCCCATTTCATTGAAAGTTCTCTTTACTTGGTAACAGAGGCTATGATCTTGGTTGAGACTTAAGTTGCTTCCACCTACCAGCGTCTCACACTGTCGATTCTGCCAAGTTTTCTTTCTTTTCAGTTTTACTATTTTGACCTCTTTTTGGTGATGTTCCTGCTGCACAACTCCTCCTTCCAATGACTCTTTCAGTAGCATCAGGTTTTTTTTGTTATCGTTCAAGAGGCACTGTGTTTCTTCTGGATAATTGTTCTAACAACGCCTAACTTCTTTTTGGTCCATTCCAGTCAGCTCCACCTCTATTCGGTCTATTCTTATATCAACTTTTCCGGTCATTAGTCCAACAATTTTTCGGTTATCCTTCAACTGTCAATTAAATCTAAGTTGATGATATTTCATAGATTTTCATCCCAGTACCTCCTTTTGGTGTAAGAAGCACTTGTTATTTTTTACCTGTGCAATCACGGATGATTTTCATGGGGGAAAGACTTTCACCATCCTTTTTGTTCTGCCGATTTTGTTCACTATTCAAATGACTTTTGAGCTATGTTGCTCGGATTCTTCAAAAAAGTCTTTGGGTGCGTGTTGGAACCTCCAAAAGTAGTGCCTTTTTAAGGATTCGACACGGGTACGGTAACATTTTTGGAGAGTTCGAGCCACATAGCTTTTGAGTATATCTTGTTTTCAGACTAAGCAGTAATCAAACCCACTTTGAGTTTGGGTGGTCGTGTTGAAAGTCAATGGAATCATAAGAATATTGTGTAGAATATTCTTAATGATTATGTCCTAAGATTTGAATCTCAAGAATTAGGAAACTCTCTTATTTTGTGTAATTCAAAACTGTAGAGGTCTTTTGAATGGTGTTAACAACCATCTGTAAATCTTCTCCAATTTGAAATTATCATTGAAATTCATCTGAGGACTGGATTTCTTGTTTATTTTGGAAATATTAAGTGCCCGTTTGGCCATGGATATTCTTTCACCTTTTCGGAATATTATTCGGCAAAAATGTTTGAACTTCAAAAAACTCCAAAAAGCTATTTTCATTACAAATCACACACAAATTCAAAAACAACACCAATTTGTGTTCATGTCCAAACACAACTATAGTTGTCAAAGATCATTTTCAACTTTTTTTCAAATTTCACAATTTTTATGTCCGAACGTCCACTAAGACTAATTATTCTATTTGAAAATTTTGGATTTTACTACTTAAGAGTTCCCAATATATGAACTAACTTGTGATTTGATTCCTACTTTATTGATTGACTAATACTAATCATGTCCTCCGTATAGGACATTGGCCTTTGAATGGCCCCTATTCCTGCCATCCCATTTGCCCTTTACAAGCCCCTGTGGCTTCACCTCTCCCCCTCACCAGCTTACATCCGCCTTCTTTCAGCCCTTCGTGACCATCTTGTTGCGCTTCCAAAATAGAAGTAAAACCTTTTCCCCATATAGAATCCAATCACATATCCAAAGTGCATCTTTTGTGTCACCCTTTTTGTCCTGGTACTAAGGTGGTTTCTAAAAGTTTCACTTTCTCTTGTTGTTAATCTCTTTTGGAGAAGAAAGGGGTGTTTTCTTCAGTAGCACCCCTGAACGTAGTCACTAAGGCTTTGCATGAGCCTAGAATCAACTCAATACTAGCTCCAGTGCAGTAGGGATAAGTTTAAGACCAGTACCAAGAGGAAGCAATTACTACTGGGTATAAAAAGGGAATCACAATTTCAATCATTCAGTTGGGAGATAGATGTGACTTACTCCCCCCTAAACAATCATGCTCTCCTTTCCTTGCTGGGTTGCTTAAATTGCGAAGTAGGAATTAAAGTTTTTGACATGAAATCGCTGGTCTTAATTTAGGCCTGATCAAACTTCTCAAGCTTGAGCTTCGCTTGATCAGCTAGTAGACATCCTTATCTTGTGAACTTATTTAATCTGGCCATTTGCATGTTGGTGTTGTGCTTTGAACTGCCTTTGAGCATCTTCTTGTTGTTATTTTTTTGTTATGTACAAGATTCAGGAAAGGAGTATGCAAATGGTAATGAAAAAATCATCAAAAGTAAGTCTGTTGGTTTAGGAGACACACCATCTTTTCCTGCAATCAACTATGCATGTTTGGTGCCGGTCAATGGTCGAGATTATCTGGTAACACCTTGTTTAAATATCATTCCTTCTGTCATTCTTTTGGATTGCTATATTCTTACTATTTGATGTATTCTTTATAAGAATCGGGATACTTGAAAGAGAAACAAGAAAATAATGTGGAATCGGAAAATACGAAGATTAAAGACTAGAAAAATTAGATAGGAAAAATTCGAGAAATAAATCCCCAAATCTCAAAAGTAATTAAGAACCCTAATTGATTGTGATAGACATAATTAGCTGATTAGGGCTAATCATACTTACTTGCAGATTCAATTAAAGAACTTAGATGAATGTGATGTAGACCCCTGATTGAATAACTACAACGTGTCCAGTGTAATCCCACAAGTGGAGTTTGGGGAGGGTAGGGAGGTTGTTTTTGATAGAGCCTCAGCTGAAAAGAAATGTTATTGACGCCGGATTGCAAGAAGAATAATAACAAGAACATACACAGGGTAAGCTCATAAGTGGGGTGGGGTCTGGGGAGGATAATGTGTGTGCAACATTAATAATATGATAACAAAATAGTAAGATATAAAGCAAATGAGGCAACAATAGTAGTACACATTAAAGAATAAGAGACTACACGACTACTAAATAACCCCTACCTCTTCCACATAAAATGCGACAATACTCGGCTACCTACTAGTCCTCTATCCTAATCCTCGGCCTCCAAATCTTCCTATTTAGGGTCATATTCTCATTAAGTTAAAGTTGTGCTATGTCAAGTCTAATCATGTCCCCACAATTCTTTTTCGGCATACCTCTGACTCTCCTAATCCCTGTTACCACTTCTCGCTAACCTCTCATATTTATTTACTAATGCATCCGCGCACCTCATCTTCACATGTCCGAATCATCTCAGTCTCGCTTATCTCTTCTGAAGCCACTCCCACCTTGCCCTGTAAAATCATAGATATCAAGCGAAAAAATTAATCTTGCCTCTTAAAAGAATTGTTCTTGTAAGGTTATAAAATAAATCTCAAGTAGTGAAAAGAATCTCTTAATAATATTGTGTCCAAAAAACAAAAAGAACTTACAAATAGGGGCAAAACATGCATCCCTCTCCTAGACATTATGGGATTCAAATTCTACTTTTATGAAAATTATAAGTAGTAAAACCTAACTAGGAAAACATGTAAATTAAAGTCACACTTCTTCCAAAACTACTTAACAAAATAAGGAAAGAAGTGGCAATTATTGGACCAAAAAATACACACCAATTCCAGCTCTTTTGGTTGTGAATTTCTAACCCCTTTGGGCATGTAATTCACCCCCACTTGGGCTTGCTTTTCATCTCTTTTCAGGCTCCCTATTGGACCCATTCTTCCTCCTCTCGAGCTTGGACTTGGACCATGAAATACGTGTAGCGCTTAGCCCACTCTTAGTCACAATTCTTAGGCTTTGTTTCCACGATGAGCATCTTCTTGATTTTGTATTGAAGCCCAACAACATTGTCTTGCATCTCTTTAGCTTCCATAATTTCATTTAGTCCTTTAATGGAGGTATGCCACCGTGAATGCTATCAGTTTTCTATGAATATTTATAATACTGGCATGTACACAGCTTGATTTTATGAGTCTTGAGTTCACCTCTGAAGATGCATGCATTTTAACATTCTTTTCGTCAAACTTTTGCGTTTAATAGGATGTTATAGGGAGAATAATGTCTTTGTCAGGACATCTTTGGGCTTAAAATACTATAAAATGTTTTTGAAAATTCATGAAGATCGAAGTGAACTGCTGATTACTTTGTAACTAGGATGTTAAAAAGAAAAGTACATGTTGGATAAAAATGATGATTGCAAGGTCATACACCAGACTTTGGTAAAAACTTGTTGGTTTTGAGGCTCTAATTTGCTTAAAATAAGCATCCCGAAATCACACTGGACGCACAATAACGTGATCAAATGTAACTATGTTTGAGTTTAGCGCCTGTGAGGCAGGACATGCCAATGATGGCACAGTTTCTTTAAAGCTTAAGTTAATGAGTAAGTTTTCTTATGGCGGATGTCCTTGAATAACTGTGAAGTGTGATTTTCTGAGTATGTTTTCTTATTGCGGATGTCCTCGAATAATTGTGTAAGTATGATTTTTTCAACATAGATGAATCAACTGGTTAGTAAGACCTCTCTTTGTTATACTTCTTTTCATCGAAGCAACTGGTTGATTTCCATCAACTCTTGTGTGTGCAGACATTCTGTTAGGTTTCTCTTTGCGAATAAGACATTATTGTTATTGAGTTCCATTTTTTAAATCATCTGACCACCATGGTCGTTTTTTTCTAGTGTAATTTCAGGCATATTGCTTAGTCTTTGGAGAATCTAGTATGCTCTATGTTGCAATTAATTGCTTGTAATAGCTGAGATTCTCTTTGTTTCCCAGTTTGTGTATCCCTTTTTTCTCTCGTTGAATCTAGACCTCCTTTATGCCTGTGCAGGAATTACCAGAATCCTGGGCAGATTTACTGCAAAAGCCAACACGGGGAAGGTGGATTATTTTTCTTCGAGGACTGGACAAAAGAATTTGGCCCGTCTTTTATCATAGCAGATCAGGTGTTAATGTTTTGACATGTGGATGGGAGAAAGTTGCTGCAGCTTATGGCATCAATGCGGAAGATGATTGTCTTTTTCAACTTGCAGATAAGCAGAAACATATATTTGATATATGCAAAATCTGAAAGTCCTGAAGTAAGATGCCAAAAGAACTACTTGGGGTCGATCACCTTATACAACAATAACAAGGGGAATGAAAAGGAAGCTATGTCTGTTTCTCATTAATGGTTTTTTGAACAACATTTAACTGTTGTTTTGTTGGGTCATATATTTTGTACTATCATTTTGAAGTTGCGCGCTATGTTTTGATACTAAATCTTTAACTTTGTTTTCTGTGGTCCAATTTCAAGAAAGTATGAATTGCTCATTAGGGTTTATGTTTTTTTTTCTTCTTTAACTCACATATGCACGGAAACTCTATCCTGTAAAGTGAAATAACATAAACATAGTATTTAGATATTTCTTAATGATAAGAAAAAAAGCAACATTATATTTATATCTAAATACCACAGTCCAAAAATGCACAAGCGCCCTTGAAAGGTCCATTTCTCACACCTTCCCTATCACGGTGGCTTGTGCATCTACTGTCACTACATGAAATTTCAACTAAAAACTACTTCCAACCCAAATGAACTAAGCATTGATGAATGATGAAAACATTAAACAACTTCAACGCTCTGATCTGCAGTAGCTGACACCTGATTTTGCTCTTTCACCACCATTTTTTTCATTCTCATCAACCACTTCACCCAACAAACCATGCTATCATACAAACTTAGTGCAATATACACCCCAATTCCCCCAATAATACCATTGGCAATTGAGTATGTCAAAGGCATTAACACCATGGTCACAAATGCAGGCACTGCATGCTTAATATTATTCCAATCAATATCCTTGACAACTTTCATCATCAACACTCCAACCATAACCAAAGATGGACCTATAGCCCATGGTGGCACACTAGCAATCAAAGGTGTGAAGAACAAAGACAACAGAAAATAAAACCCGACGACAATCGCCGTTATTCCCGTCCGTCCACCTTCTCTGATCCCTGCTGATGATTCTACAAATGTAGCTACAGGTGACACTCCTAGAGTTGATGCAACTATTGTTGATCCTGCATCAACCATATATGCTGTATATTCACCTTCAAATTCTCCAACTTCATTCACAAATCCCCCAATTTCAGCCATTGTATATAATGTACCTGTTGTAGCTAACACATCTATGTATAACAATGTTAATAAAGCTACCCACACTTCACCATTGTTGAAATGCCTAAAATCTAGGGCTCCAGCTGTTGACTCAATTTTATGAAAATCCACTACTTTTTTGAAGTACTCATAGCTTGAATTACCAGATGGAGTATTAGGAAAAATCGTAACAGCAGTATTCCTAATCCATGAAATTAACGTCACAAAGAGAATACCGTATATCATACTCCCTTTAATCTTCTTCATTAATCCATAACACATTATTATGAACCCAACTGAACCTAACCAGAAAGTCGGGCTCTGCATCTTCCCGCCGGTGCATTCTCCGGTCACCGGATTTGTATTGGAGCAAGCAGTAAGGGTGACCAAGGTGGATGAATCTGGACCAACTAAGCCCATACCTTGATGGGCTTGTAAGCCAACAAATGCAATGAAAAGCCCAATACCAGCCGCACAAGCTAACCTTACGGGCTGAGGAATAAACCGGGCTATCCTCCCACGAAGCCCAAAAACAGCTATAACGAGAAAGGCACAACCTTCAACTAAGAAAATTGCCATAACAGTCTGATAAGACATATTTCCAGACCCATGAAAGCCCACTAAATTATAAGCTAAATACGCATTTGGGCCCATACCTGGAGCTAAGCCCAAAGGAAGATTCGCCAATAAGCCCATAGCAAATGACCCAATCATAGAAGCTAAAGCAGTGCCCACAATAACATCACTCCTCATTTTCGAAACACACTTTTCGTAACCTTCGTTATTCAGCACGCAATCTGGAGTTGCATGCGTTTGGTTCTCCGGAAAAGTGCAGTCGGAGACGGAGCAAGTTCCACCGGAATCCGATAGAACGCTAGCGTTGACGGTGATTATATAAGCCATAGTAAGAAACGTCGCCGTTCCAGCTCGAAACTCTTTAGTGAAAGTGCTTTTTCTAGATTCCAATTTGAAGTATTTGCCGATTCTGCTCTTTGAAATTGCTTCATTTACTTTCATCTCCATTTTTTTCAAAGATTTTGCCATTTTAGTGAAAGAACCAGTTGTACAGAGCTCTCCCCCCATATTTTTTTTTTTAGCTTTTCTCCTTTTCTCTGTTTTGTTGCTTTGAATGTAAACAGGGGAAAAGGAATATATTTATAAGATAAGGGATGAGAAAAGAGGAAAAGAATTTAATTCGGTGTGAGCTTATAGTAATATGAGGAATGGATTAGTGTGTGTGTTATATAGTAATGTATGATTTCATGCTGGGCTGGCAGACTGATTTTATTACTATATTTTTATTTCGAGAGTGAAACTTCTTTCTTTAAAATAAAAATTGTTTTACAAGTCACCAAAATTAATGATTTAAAAAATATATAAATAAATTGCAATAAAAAAGTTTTATTTAATTTTTAAAATTCAAACTATATAATATAAATTGAGATTAGGGGCGGATCTATGTTCTAATTATGTATATTTATATATATATATATATATATATAAAAGGGCAGTCCGGTGCACTAAAGCTCCCGCTATGCGCGGGGTCCGGGGAAGGGTCTGACCACAAGGGTCTATTGTACGCAGCCTTGCCTTGCATTTCTGCCAGAGGCTGTTTCCAAGGCTTGAACCCGTGACCTCCTGGTCACATGGCAGCAACTTTACCAGTTACTCCAAGGCTCCCCTTCATATATATATATATATATATATATATAAGAAAAATATAAATATTAAATGTGGCAGCCTTAAAAATAATGAGTTTTGTGGTGCCAGTTGTTAAAGCTCAGGTTTACCACCGTAGAGATACAAGTTCAAGCACCGTTGTTTGGTTTATTTTCTTAAAAAAAAATTTAGCATGCAAGACATTGTTAGCTAATTTATTGTAAAAAAAAATTGTGAATAAGTAGGTTAGAATCTTAGACCTCTTATAAGTAAAATCTTAACTAAACCAACAAAACAAATCTAAAATTTAATTTGTATGCATATTTGTCAATAAATATTAAGTATTATCTTATTCTACGTTAAAGTTTTTAATATAATTTATTGTTTAAAATAGTATGACACACGAAAAAAATTTGAAATCTTAAATCCGCCTCAAATGCAAAAGAAGTGTAATTGTTATGTGGTCATTATAGAACAAAAAACTAATAAAACTCATGTCTTTTAAGATAACTGGGTTGTTTTTAGTGGGTTAGTATGATTGTTATGGTACATAACCCACCAACCCACCAGACACACGCACCATTCTTTTAATCCAACGCATATACATCGACAGAGGCGAATGCAGTGTTGGAGACCTATGATATCGAATTTATCTGAGTTCAATATTTTCTATACAAAGTCGTAAAGATTAAATTTATATGTAAAACTCAATTAAAATTTAAATATGTCTATATATATAGCAGGTTTGCATTCATAATTTTCAAAAATACAATGGATTCAATAATAAGCATATTAAATGTTAATTCATAAAAACTAAATACTAGATATGTCTCTTTAATATGAGAAAGTAAGGCATTGTACATTATCGGTATATTTTGAACTATTGTATATCTCGTAATTTACTTGTTTCATTTTCAGTTTATTGCTAATTTCACTTGTTAGGAATAATTACATGTAATTATCGTTTAAATGACTTGTAAAAGTTCTTTTACCCTATGGTTTATAGAAGTTAAACTTTCTCTTTCTTTCCTTTTTAATAAAAAAGGACAGTTAATCTTCCACGATAATACCTTGGAAATGAAGGTATTAGACTATTGGGCATGTATAGTTTTGTTGATTTCTTATTCTGTTACTCTCTCCATTTCATATTACTTGGTTCATGTTAAATTGACATATTTTTAAAAAAAAAATTAATTCAAGATATATTTTACTAAATTAATTTTATATTAATGATGTTTTAGAACTATAAATTGAACTGCTACTAATTTATGTAGTTATTTAACACTAAGGGTAAGAGAAGTAAAAATATAATAAAATTTTATAATTTCATAAATTGGACTAATATATATGAGGGTCATATCAGATCGGAGTAGATTATGCACAAATACAATATCAATTTGTAGTGTTGTTGACTGACTGTTGTCTTGGTAGTTTACAGGATTCTTATAGAGAAATTGCTAGTAATTATGGAATCTGACACACTGAATTCAAACCCAAGAAAGATCTTTGACTAGCTAGTTTGTGAATATCACAATTAATGCTGTATAATGAGAAAGGTATAATGATTTTCCATATATGTCTTAAAAAAACATTAATCTTTCAATTACTAAATTGATCTGAGGATCTTTCTATTTGCCTCAATGAGGTTGGAATAAAATTTGCATATATTTTATTATTTTCAGATCCTACTTATAAAATTACACTAAATATACTGTGTCATTGTTATTGTTGCTATTATGTATTGAGAATAGGCTAGTATGATGAAACCAAGAATATTGATGAGATCATATAGTTAGGCAAATGAGTTTGGTATCACATCATGGACTAATGGACTTTTATTGAGGCCAAAAAGGACAGACAAAATAGTCAAAATATATATATATATAATGGACCAACTCATTATATGAATTCTCAGGTTCATATTTCTCCACCAAAAATGGTGTATGACCTTTTGTTTCTAAGCCAAACATACAATATGTGTACTACTTCATACTATGTCCCAGAAGATTTTTAATTGATGACTACATTACATAAATCTTCATTCAAAGATTTCATTCCATTCAAAATAATTATGGAAAATCTCTATCCAATCTTTGAACAATCTAAAATTCATATTTTTGTCCTCTCAATATCCGCAGAATACTCAAGAATCATGAGGGTAGGTAATTTTTTTTTTTTTGAATTTATACCACTATACACAATGTATCTAGCGGCTTTTTATTTATATGATAAAGAAAATCCTCAACAAAAATAAGTACAAAGGCTAAACTTATTTTAAATTCTAATGTGATCGAAAGCATAAACTTATTTTAATTTCTCTCTATTGGTTAAAATGATACTCTCAACCGGACCTTTTGTTAAAAAGGGGAAAAAAAAGGTTTTAGCTCTATGCCCAAAAAATATTTGGACAATCAAATTGCTTATAAGATAATTATAAATATAATTACTTTTATGATAAGGGTAATGCTAAAATGGTAATTAACAGATGTGTTATAAAAGTTCACTTTTATCTTTTTTGGTACACTGAAAATGTTCAAGAAATCAATTAAAGCCTTTCATAAGTTACATGACTTAAATCTCTGAGGAACAAAACTTCATATCCTTAATTGCAATCATCCTAAACCAGTGACTCTTCTTAATATTTATATTATATTACTTCACTGGTAATATATATAATATTTTTATTGTTAGTATATATAATCTTAATCTAAAAAAGAAAAAAGAAAAAAAGGGAAAGACAACGACATAGCATATAATTTGTCTCCATTACTTATTAATTAAGGAGTTTCTTATAAGTGGAAATTGGACTGTCATTTAATAGTCTAAACTCTGCAGGAAGTTAGTAGAAGTAAAAAGATATAAAGGGAAAAAAAAAGTGGCCTTTAAACAGCACTAGGAAAAGTAAATTCCTAAAAAAAATTATTTTATAAATGAATAAACTTTTTAACTTCATTAATTACTTGGTAAGGGCATTTCACTTGTTAATGATAAAGGTAAAAGAAATAAAGGTGTGGAAAGACATCTAAAAGCTTTTCATTACTTGCATTCTTCCAAATTTGTCTTGACATCTAAAAGATTGGCTATGATAAGACATGCACAAATTCTTAACTAGTTCAATGCATCTTTTCTATTTTTTATTTTATTTTTTCGGGTAACTTGAACATAATAGATCGATTTTGTGCTATAAAACTTTTTTCTCGTCTTTTTTTTTTTTTTTGCTGGGGGCAAGGGGATATAAAGGGATTCAAATTTCTATCACTAGGATGAAGCTGTGGGCAGCGACTCTACAACTACGTTACACTCCACATGTTCTTTCTACGCCTAATATATTCAAAATTATCGAATTTATAGGCAAAAAGTTATAGCTCCATCCCTATCTGTATCATCTCAAATATTAAATCTCTTTCATAAAAAAATTATATTGTATTGTACTATTATAAACGGGGCAATAATTTTTCTTGGTTAAAGTTTAATTATTGAAGTGGCAAAGGAGTTCAATAATTGTTTTAGATTATCTGTTTCAAATTTCATTTACGAACTTGTGTTTTATGTCAATAAAAACTACGTATAAGCTAATATTGTTAACAAGATTTATTCCAAATATGAAATCCAGTCTTAATAATACAATAGTTCCACTTATTTTTATTACCCAAGATGGCATTTTATTGTAACATTGAATTTTGGGCGCTTAACTTTAAATCCCACTAATAAAATGTAAAAGGCAATTTAGACAGTGGCAGACAGGTTATGAGGATTAATTTGGACTTGTTTGACGTTTTAAACCTAATACAAGGTCAAAAGTGCCTATCACAAAAGGTAAATAGGTTTGGACTTTAACAACCTTTTTTTTTATTTTGGATTTTATTTCATGAGAAAATGTACAATTACACCATCATATTCTCAAAGATTATTAGGTACAAGTCCACGTTCGAAGCCCTCCCTATTCACCAAGTTGCTACTTAATAATAGAGTGGGTTCTATGATCATGGATCGGATTGGTTTAGATTTTTTATAAATCAAATTAAATTATTTATGTTGAATTATTAAATCTATAAACCAAATCAAACAAAAAAAAATCAGATTTTTCGATATCAATTTTTCTAGGGTTTCTCGGGTTTTTCATAGTATCTAATAAAAAGCATAGAGCAGTGCTTCTTAAAAAGAGTTCTAGTACAAAATATCAACATATAAGATGGAGGCAGAACACTGTTTGAAGTTTTAACTTTATAATATAACATGAGTTTTTTTGGTATATTATTTAGATGAACTTCTAAGTTCAAATCTAAATGTAAGAAAGAAAACAAAAATTATAAAAAAATTTAAAAATATATTTATAAATTACATTTTAATAAATATTTTTATGTATAACATAACTTAAAAGTAGTATATCTATAATCGAGTTGGTATGGGTTTGGTTTGACTTTTTTAGTTAAAATCAAACCAACTCTATAATGGTCGGATTTTTTTTCCAAACACCAAACCAAGTCAAACCAAACCACTAGTCGGATTTTTTTCGGTTTGGTTCGTTTTGTCGATTTGATGCGGTTTATCGATTTGCCCTGTACAACCCTAATTCTACGGGATGAAAATATTTTATTAAAAAATAATTAATTTTTTAGTGTTTAGCAAGTAATTTAAAAATATTACTTCAGCGTCATTTATATGTAATATAGCAAAATATTATGGGGTGGGGAGTGGAGGCTCGGGGTGATAGGAATAGCAGGAGACATTCAACTTGAATTGCCAATTATGAAGCTTATTTTTTCTACTTCCGATTAAAGATGTAATAGTTTTTGTCATTTTTGAGAAATTTATTTTCTTATGAAAAATGTTTTTCAAAAACATTAATTTCAAACATGGGAAAATTGTCATACTAATTAAGCAACACCCATGATGATTGTTAATGAATATTGGATTGAAGAGAAAACTAGTTTACTATTTATGATACTCCAGGCAAAACCAAAACTAAAGCTATTATGATTAAAATTGGATGGTAATCGACTTTTATGCCATCATATCATGTATTTTTAATTATCTTATTTAAGGTCAATGATGAATTATTATGTTAATATCAATATCAAACGAATTATGATGATGTTCATTAAAGTGGTCGGATTTAATTAGTTCCGGTTATGGAATTTTTTTTAATTTCAAAGGAATAGGAAAAAGTGATGATGATCTTTTGAGAAAATGTTTTTGGAAACATTGCATAGTTTGTTTGTTTTTTTTTAATTCAAAATCTAACTTTTGTTGTTCTTTATTTTCGTAAAAACATTTAATTTGATTCTTACAAAACAATTTTTATTTTTATTTTGAATTTCAACATCGTTGCTTTTTTCTGTCTCATTTTAAGTCTCTTTATTCCTAAGACATATTTCGTAATAATTATCACTTTAAAAATTAAGATAGGATTGACTTTTCTTTTTTCAATTTACCATTGATATTAATAAAGGGTTAGAAAGTGATTAGTAGTACTCAATTTCAATAAAAAAACATTTCTCACTAAGAAACAAATAAAGAGAACTTGATAAATTACATTGTGTAAATATTTTTGAATGAATGTGTTAAAATACCAAACGATCCTAAATGGGTATATAATTAGGCGGAATCAGAATTTTTAACTTAAAATTTTTGCGTAACATATTTTTTTATTTATTACATTTTAAATAATTGGTAAAGTTGGAGACTTAGAGTAACTGGTAAAGTTGTTGTACATGACTAGCAGATCACGAGTTCAAGCCTTGAAAACAGCCTCTGGCGGAAATGCAAGATAAGACTGCGTACAATAGACCCTTATGGTCGGGCCCTTCCCCGAACCCTACGCATAACGAAAGTCTATCGAACTGCTCTTTTTTATATTTTAAATAAATTATTTATACATATTAAATAATTTTGTTAATAAAAATTTAACGAACTCGTAACTATTACGGTGGGTCCGTTCCTATATATGAAGAGTACAAACCCCACGATTCATAATAATTGAAGTCAGTCATTCCTCACTATGTCCAAAAAATATTTCTATATTCTCTCGTAATTTGTGAAATTCAGTAGTAGTAATTATGAGGAGGCTTTTTCCACTTTTTAGGCATAAATAAATAAATAGCATAAAATAAAAGTATCGAATATTGGCAAGGCGTGCTTATTCCTGGATTAAAAATCTTTATGGGGGCATATGCAGTTATAATGCTTAGCTTGCTAAAGCTTGGACATTATTAGTAGTACATACATTGCTTCTTGGACAGGAATATTAAGTTTAAAATTATTTACAATAATATTATATAATAGAATACAATAAAGTAATATTAATATATGATTGATGGGTCCCAAATTAGCACAAAGGTTGTAATTTGTAATATAGGTGAGACAAATATAAATAATTTATTGACTAAAGTGGGGGGAAATTTAGTAAAATACAAATATGTGATTATGGCATGCGCAATTCTTAATTAATTAGTTGAAAAGTGATTAAAAATGAAACAATTCAAGAATAATAAAAAAACAAATACAAAGGTGAAGATGGATCCATCTTTTGAGAGACTGCTGGGATTTGCAAGAGTCTATATTAGGTGAGTATAGATTTAATCAATCGAGTTGTGATGGAGTGGTTGAAATCTCTTGATTCTTGATTAAAGATATCGGGTTTGAGCTTTTGAGAATAGAAAAAAAATCTATTAAGGCATCACCTCTAAAAATGATATTTATAATGATATTTGAATTTACTTGAATCTCAATACAAGTACTAAACACTCGATTAAAAATAAATCAAAAAAAAATAGAATAAATTCAACTTGTGATCCTATACCGATTAGATATTCATTTGCATGGGATGTTTATATCAAGCCAATTTAATTTACAATGATTAAATGATTTTATAAAGTAAAAAATATAAATTAATTAACAATAAGTAGTGATGAAAATCGATTTACAGATGTATATCATGTCTTTATTAATTTGATATAAACAATTACACACCAATAAAGTTTTGGTTAATGCAACTGTGGAAAATGTACCAAAATTCAAACAAGATTATAGGGAGCTAGCTAATCAATAATCATTTTAATGTAACCAAATTTTATCCAGTAATGTCAAAAAGTCAAGGATAATTACTTTTATGATTCACCCAATCAACTACGTATAGCTCAATCAAAATTAGTTGAAGTTACATATGAATTTATAGCAATTCCACTATATCCAGGTTCATGTCATTCCTGATCCATCACTTAAAAATAAATAAATTGGAAGGTAACTATTAAAAGTGGATTTAAGATTTGAAGTTTATGATTTTTACCATATCTTCAAGTTAATATACAACAATAACTAAGTTTACCATCAAATATTCACTATCAATACAACAACAACAATCCAGTGAAATCCTACAATGTGGGGTCTGGAGAGGGTAAAGTGTACGCAGACCTTACTCCTGGACGGCTGTTTCCGAAAGACCCTCGGCTCAAATATTCACTATCAATATTTAGTAAATATTTTAAAATGCTTATACATTATGAGCAAAAATTGTTGAATTTTCATAAATCCATAGCTAGCACATTGAAAAATTCATATATGTTACTTGCAATCCACTTGATTATATCAGCATATAACAGAGGTCTAAGTAAAATAGGACCAAATTTAACCTCTTGTTTTACTATTTTGTGTGCTACTTAGCAATCTACTCGATCATTTCTAATCTTGTATGATTTTGCGTCCTTCTTTAACATTCATATTTTTCCAACATCCTCTCCCTCCTATTCTTTTAAATTTGAAGATTTTTCTAATTAATGCTATGAATGAAACGACTTACAAACTAGTTATATCTTATATCTCATAAACCTGTGAATTTAGGAACCAATTGTTACACGTCATAATGTAAAGTGTAAGCATAAGACATAACCCTAATTTCAGATACAATTTTTTAAAAGTTTTTCATAAAATCAAATTCATTAATCATGTATTGCCTTTACAAAAGAAACAGGATAATCAAATCATGCAATATAACGAAAGCAAAATTCAGAGTTAATTGAAGGCAGAGACCGCCCACCATCAAAGGTGTGGAGTACGTAAAGTTGTTAGAGTACGACTAACCTCTAAATTTAAAATCACTACTCATATACTCAATATTCTCCATAATTCACAAGAACATTTTATACCTACGTTCTTTTTCAATATATTTTTTTTAATTATTGTTTTAAGTTTCATTCATGTTTGTCAAATAGGCCACTCCAAAACCTTTGTTGAATATCCTTACAATTACATCTTATCATATTCGTATCCAAGCAACTTGCTAGCCATATCAAAACTGCCAAAGGCGAAAATATATATAATAGCAATCACTAGACAAGCCGAAGTTGGTCTATAGTTTATATTCTGGCAGGAAAATCGGCTGCTTGACTTAATACATATTGGCTTTCACATCTGTTGGCTAACAGAACAAGAAGACATTTCCTGCAGCCCTGTTTCGGAGAAAAAATCTACACTGTCATTTCAACGCCTTTACCAGATTAGGAGAAGGTCCCGACTACTTGGATGCTACATTCTTGTTTTTCTTGTTTCCTCTCTTCTTTGCACTACTCTTTTCAGGTCCCTCTGCCTCTTCTGCCTTCTGCTCCGCCTCTAGAATGGCCAACTGCAGTTTGTCCCCATAGGAGGTCATGTCAAACATTGATCATTTATGGTATATATCAGCATATAACAGAATAAATGTTTAGTTTTCAAGCGTACCTCATCAAGGATAGGTTTGAGCTCCTTGAACCGACATTCAGCAAGATCAAAACCATCCTTACGCAGCTCCTACAGTGACAAGACAACAAAGACTAGAGCTCACACAGATAAATAAATCAATTTACACAAAGGTGAAAATATTAATTGCATAAAAATTACATGGATATAAACATAAACATAAAGAGAACATAAGCAATCTGGAAAGCCTATCAATTCAACATATTCTCAAGGTCAGCCACCATACTGCCTTCTCATTCTGGGCAGCATATTTGGTCCCTTTCATGTATAATCTCCTCCAGTTGACCTCCTACGCTCTCTAAATTCTTATTCAGTTATCAACATCTCTCCTATCTCTTTCCACGTTATCACCAATTCACCATCACAATCTCCAGCAACCCAACTCATGTAGGGTCATCTAGTATCTACCTGTGTCATTCCACTCGATCATATATAAAAATAAAGCAATGCCACCTATCTGACCCTTCCTTCTCCATTTCAGGAATGTTGACTATGTTGAATTCCCTCCCGATTTAATATATTTCAAATGAATCTCTATGCAATTTAAAATGAACGTAACCATCTCATATAAAGTAATTTTTCCTGTAAATAGATTTGGACAACTACTCCTTTTCTCTATTACGAGGGAAAAGGATCAAATGTGTTCAGCATTTTCCCCAAATAATTAAGATTAAGTAAAACTGACCTTTCCCGTATGTTGTGTGTGTTCATATGCTGCCATTTGCCAGTACATATTTGTTCTTTTGTAGAAATCCTTCAGAGACTCCCCCGGCTTCACACATAAAAAAAAAGGGCAGTAAATTTGGAGTAGGAAAAATATCCGATCTAAATGTAGTGTATAAATCAATAACTAGCCATTCAAATTAAGCTTATCTAAAAATGACCAAATTTGTTGCTCAACCAGAACCAGATTTAGATGAATTGAGTACCACTGGTGTTCTTTGAGCATCAGAGAGACCAAGACTGGCTCTGATTTGCTCAATTCTGGCTCGCTTCTCTTTCCTTCTCAGTGTTTTCCCTTCACCTCTGATTATGGCAACAGCATCTCCAGTTTCAAGTGATGTTGATGCACCATTTCTAGCCTTTAAATAGATGATATTACAAGTTTACAACACATTATATTCCAATCAATTATTTGGGAAAATGACATAGGATATTTGATGAAAATCTAGCCTGCTTAATGCACTAAGTTAAGAAAGAGACCTCAGCATCATCTTCTTCATCAGTGTCGTCGTCGCTATTATCACCACTCTCACATTCTTCATTTTCACTGTCATCTTCATCTTCATCCTCATCATCTTCATTATCTGACACTTCAACCCACTCAGACTCGGATGCCTGGCAGAAAATCTAAAGATAAGACCATGGTACACAGAAAAAGGAAGACAAGTCTGCAATATGATAGCATTTTCAATATCTTTTACAAGTCCAAGTGACGATTTTACTTCCAATCTATGTTGCTCGGACTCTTCAAAAGTGTCGACGGGTGCGTGTCAGATTCTCCAAAAGTAGTGTATTTTCGGAGAATCCGACATGGGTGCAGCAACATTTTTGGGGAGTTAGAGCAAAATAGATTCCAATTAAAACAATTTGGAAAAGATCACATCAAATGGTCGGCAATAGAATTAGCTGCACAAGGGCTTTTGGCATCAACCAAATAGTTCATTGGTTTTGGCAGTGAAAACTAGGAGCAGGGAGATGGAGGCAAGATAGATTTATGAATTACATAAGCTAAACAGAAAGACGGTAGACAACAACAAAATACTAACTAACCGGGATAATGCATTTCCATTCATCAAGTTTACTGAGATTAAGAACATATAAGTCATCCAGAGTAAGTTCTTGATCTCTAATTTCCATCATGCCACCATAGATATACAAAGTATCTTTTGCCACAGTCATGCATGAATTGATACGTCCACAGGGCTTTACTACCTGAAAGATGAACAGCATCATAGGGTGACAAGCAAATGAAAATATACGATTGAGATATTGTGTTATTCAGTACAACTGACATCTGCTGAAGCTGAATGTTGCACGGCTGAAGATTTAGAGCTAGTCTCAGAGATAGAAGCTTCATATCCATCATCAATAGTCACATTCCTTTTCATGTTCAAAGACATTTTTTTTATATTGCTTTTTGTGCTGGCATCTTCTTCATAATCAAGGTCCTCATCTTCATCGTTTGCATCAACTTCCATTGGACTTGTCTTACTATCAAGATCCATGCTGTCAGTTTGCTCATCTAAAACTTGCTTTTGCTGCGAGCAGATCCAACAAAACACTCTATTTATCAATCAAATTCCATTTCTAGAGATACAATAACATATATGCTTTAGAATACACAAAGAGAAAGAGAAACACAGTTTGTCCAGAAAGGCAAAAGATGAGAATGACTCTAAAGGTGAGAATTTTCATATTTGCATTTTTAGATGGCAGCTCGAGGCCTGCTTGAGCTCAACTGAGCCTCAAATTCCGGAGCTCAAGCTTAGCTGGAACCTCATCCCATAGGACTCAGGTTTGCTACAATGTCAAGCACAACGGTATGCTCCAAAAAGTCAAATACAGTCTGAATCACGGCTTCGGCTCAGAATGAAAAACGGATGCCAAAAACAATGTCAATGAACTAAAAATGGAGAGCCTATATTTAGGGTGTAGAATCTGAGAAGAAATTAAGGTGGACAAAATGAAAACCAAACCATACCCAAATGGCCAAACCCCAATGAAACAGAACAGCTAGAACACAAAAAACATTATAGAAAATCACGAAATTGCTCCTTCTGCCCAAAAACAACTGTTCCTTTAATTGATACTTGAAAAATCACCATGAAAAACTTGATCACTCTACAACAACAACATACCTAGTGTAATCCTACAAGTGAGGTATGCAAACCTATGTTGCTCGGACTCTTCAAAAATGTCGATGGATGCGTGTCGGATACTCCAAAAGTAGTGCATTTTTGGAGAATCTAACACGGATGCGGCAACATTTATGGAGAGTCCGAGCAGCATAGACACAGACTTTACCCCTACCTTGGGAGATAGAGAGGTGGTTCCCGATAGACCTTTGGCTCAAGTAAAAGCATTACAAAGTAACGGGAATGGAAATCCATGACTAACAACCAGTTTGGATAAGCTTTTTTTAAGCTACTTATAAGCTGAAAACCTGTTTATTTTAAGCTAAAAAAAAACTGGGGTAACCCAACTTATTTTTTGGCTTAAAAGTTGTTTTTAGCTTATAAGTTGTTTTATATAAGCTAAGTCAAACAAACCCAATTATTTATTGGGGGCTTATTTTAAGCACAAAATGACTTTAAGTTGGTCAGCCAAACACTCAAAAAAACTGAAAACAGCTTATAAGCTAATCCAAACGGGCTCTAAAACGCTAAAGAAAGCATGTCAAACCATTCTTATAGAGGAACAATAACTATGACAAAATAATGTGATAATCAAGTACAAGAAACATAAAATAGTAACAGAGATCAAATAACAAGAAACTACCTGAGTAATACTACGACTATTAGTAATTTAGTAGGAAGGATAAGCGAGACAACACTGAACTACCTAAATAACCTTCTACCTTAATAAATTTAAAATAAATTAACCTTGCAAAATACTCTTCTTTATCTTCAAATAAAAGATATTTGATCCAGCACTTGCAAACATAAAGCTTGGCATGTGTGCTTTGCATGGAAAAACTGAGAAGTAGCTTTGAAACATTGAAACAGATGCTGCTGCATAGAGTTGTAAAAGGAAGAGATTTCAATATCAGTGACATAAATGAAAAAGGATGAATGCTTGGATGGCAGAGGCTGCCAGAGAAGCACCTCAAGAAAAAAGGCATGAGTTTACAGCTTTGGCTAATGAGAGAGAAAAAAAGGTGAAAGTAGAGAGGTGGCTATGCTTAGGATTTAGTGGTACTTAAGATTGAATTACGGAAATTTTGGGCAGGTTCGGTTTGGCTAGCAAGCCTAACAAGTCAGGCATCTAAAAGTTCAGACTTGAGCCAATTGCTAGTTGGCTCAGTCAAACTTGAAAGTGAAGAATAAGGCACGAGAGGCTTGCAAGCTAGCCCAGCTAAGCTACACCCCAGTTCTCACAAAGGCCGTCTCTGAGCAGGTAGAGCACATTCGACATGGGAAGATATTACTCAAGAGATCTGCAGATTGAGCAACAGCAGCAAAGATGGGCCTCGTAGAACTAGAGTAAGCTGGCCTGTCCCAAAGCCCAACCTACCCAAATATCGTATGGCCTGCTTTCTTTACTTGGTTCAAATCTAGGTTGGACACAAAATAAGATGAGGAATTATGCAATATGATTTTTCAAATATTACTCATGCAATATGATATGATCTAGTGCTTTTTAAAGACTCATTCCAACTTCACTTAAACCCTAAAGCTAGGTGCAGCACTGCTGGACACTTCCATGGTTTCAGTGCAAGCACTAAGACGCCAAGGCATGCTCCTCAATTATCTGTCAATGAAATTGTGGTAAGTATCTGGTTACTAAAAAATGTTCACATACAACAGGCCCAAGGCAAATTTATGTCCCATACAAGAACAGGCCGATTATGCATCATCTGCCATGCATATACCTTTGGACTTTGGGTTTCTTTTTGGCTCAGTATTCTTCATTTAGATCAGTTCCACAGTACAAGGCACTACTTTGTTTTCTACAATTTTCTCCGAGATAGAGGAGCTTCACAACCCTCTTAGGATTGTAAGAATGTAAAAGTTTCTAAGCTAGGCTCTGTCCAAAAGTTGTTTGAATTGCAGTTTTTATTAGCACTTCCAACTGTCCTCCCTAATTTCTTTGATGATCACGAAATTATTGGACCCAAAGAACAAAAGGAAATGAAATTTGTGGGAGGTGAACATTAATTTTATATTGTAATGGAAAAAAAGGTTGCTCAGCATATGTATAACAACGCTTTGATAGGCAACGCATGAGGAGTATGGTGACCCTGAACAGTAGATTAAGCAGGCAGCGGCTACAAATTTAAAAGCTAATAATGCTAGTACCTTAGGTTTTGTAGATTTCTCCTTCCGCAGCTCCAATGGATACCTGTATGCAGCATAAATATTAACCTCCAGAAGAAAATAGCATTGCACTTTACTGTCCAAGGCAGAAAGATTGTGCAGAAAGAATGTGAAATATAGGCATGTCATGTGTGCAACCTATATAAGTAAAGCATTTCTCAAGAAAAATACGAAGTAGTTGAATAGGCATTTACCAGCGATGAGTGTCTAATTGGAAGCCATAAAGTTCATTCAGAAACAAGCTCATCATAACATCACCTGGATAAGACATGGAGTCAGACATTTGTTTGCATTTCTTTGATATCTATATTGCATTATTCTATTTCAAAAAAAAAAGAAGATATCTATATTGCATTATTTAATTTTATTTCTAAAAGTTGTCCTTTTAAAAGTTAAAAGAGCAAATGAATGTGAAAAGAAGCAGAAAAGGCTGCAAGATATGCTTATACAAAGATAATCTACCTTCCATTTCCATATCCACGACACCTCCAAATAGTATAGCCCGCTTTTTATGGATGCACATAGAGAAGCCAGCACGAGGACCGGGAGGCATGCCACTTTTTTTTACCTTACATGCAGCAAAAGAAATTTAATAAAAGGCCAAGTTCTGAAGATGGAAAAATTGCTTACAATAATAGAACTCTTTCAACTCATCAGTAAAATAAATAAAGCAACAGTAACAAACATAAACTAAACTCAAATTTTCAGAGAATCTTTCAGATGTTGCTCTAGTTTGTAAAAGAAGCAAGGCATTATCCCACTCCCATCAATATTTAGGTGGAGACATGAATACAACAGCCATTTCATAGTGTTCCTAGTGTGCAGCAACAATGCTCGTCTTTTTTCTTTTTCCTTTTTTTGTCTTTCTTTTTTATGGGGGGTGGGGAAGAGGGAAATGTTATTCTGCAGGAGAATTCTGGTAAAAAGTTTGTACTCAAATTAGTATCTTGCTCAGAAAATAAGTAAAGGAATCATTGGTATCTTTCAAAAAATAAACGTATTTAATTTCTGGTGACAAAGGCAGCAATTAGGGTAGAAGGTAGTTGAGTGTTATCTCACTCTCTTGAGGGGTAGGCTTGGTGGGTAGATAGTATTGCATTATTCTCATAGTTTATTGTTCTTCAATTATTGCTACTTCTTGTTCATTGTGCTTCATTTATCACATTATTTTGCTCTGAATGGTATGGTATGCTCTCTCTGTTATTTGCTATGCTTTGTTTGAACTCTGTATTGCCTTTTTCAAACTGTCGTGTTATGTGTTACTTTAGCCGAGGGTCTTTCGGAAACAACCTCTCTATCTCCACGAGGTAGGGGTAAGGTACCCTCCCCAGATCCCACCTGTGGAAATACACTGGGTATGTTATTGTTGTTGATGTTGTTAAAGGCAGCAAACTATGAAGTCTGGACATCTGCAATCATTGTTGTCATTGGCTAGGGGAAGTAGATTTTGACGCAATACATGTCAATCTAAGCTCGATACTGTGATAATCTTATATGTGCTTTAATTCCATTTTCTGCCAATGATTGGAACTGAAGTGTGCTCTTAGTATTTAGTTTTGCATATACTAGTCTAGAGAGGTGAGGGCATCTTTAGCACACTTACGTTTATTATTGTCAAATATAATTATGCAGTCAGATGGTTCAATCCCATCTACTACATAGAGAGCTACAGTAACAAATTTGAAGGGGAAGCTAAAGGGGGAAAGAGGTGAAAGTACATTACTCTTTTTTCCACTATAAGAGATGGTGAATACAAGGGAGAGGAGGAGAAAACAGTAAGATATAAACCTTGTTCCATTCCCACGTCTTAGGATCAAGGGACCACATGTCTGAGTGAACAATTCCCTTCTCTGAGCCACTTTTATCAGATGAAACTTCTTTGGAATAACCACCATATAGATATATCTGAAATTTGTAAAAGATGAACTTAGGAACCAATTAATGTGATAACCACCAAAGAAGTATATAATATGAGAGACTAACTTTAGTACTGAAAAGCTTTCTATACAACGCTAAGGAAAACAGATCATATAATGCAAAAGATAAGTCATGCAACTAAAAGAACATAATCCCAAAACTGAATGAACATGTAACAAATTAACAAATTAAAGAAAATAGAGAAGTCAATGGTTATTCCTAAGAAGAAGTTCAAAGATACATGAGGTTTACCCGGTTTATTTAATTACCTATTCTGGGCCAAGGATGTAAGCAGCTCCACCTCAGTGGTATAGGGAAAGAAAGAAAGGAACAAATCTGCTGAACATGGAGGATGGCAAACTAAAAGAATGGAAATTGTGACTTCATTTCCCACCTGAAGCGCTCTCCTTGTTTAATAGAAGGAACCAAAAAGGAACAGAAGAGATAAAAATATCTTAACAGACTATAGATGTATACAGATATTTTGATCAAATAAACCAAATGTTGGCAATAATAGAGCACCTTCTTTTTATTTATTTTTGTAGCGTTTGTGCCACATGCAAAAACTAGTAATTCTGCCAACCTTCCTTTTATCCTTACTTCTTCAAATAACATAAAGGTCAAAGAAAATATTTCAGCATATTAATTACTCACTCTTGAGGATCTTATCTGATTCAATTCCGATGAGTTGTGGCAAGTAGACCGAAAATATCCTTAGGCTTCCTTTTTTTCATTTTCTACAGTTTGGGTTGTATAGAAGTACAGGTTAACCACCAACACAGAAGAAAATACTACAAACAACAAGAAATTTGAGGACTTAAATTTGAGTTAACAGATAGCCAACGAACCTAATGGTATGTTCTATAATACCTACAACCTTGAATAACAGTAAGCAGTACTCGTTCAAAGCCAATATCTAAGTCTTAAAGCAGGGGATGGGGGGGAGGTGGAAGCCTGGAAGGTAGGAGCTCAACAGATTGCAGCAGAATTTGAACAGTATTAAAACCCACTAGCTAGTAATCATAGTGGCAGCATATTGAACATTCATCCCAGACACCTCAAATAGTCAAACAAAGATGATAGAGGTAGGGCAATTTGTACTGAAGCAGGAATTACTCCAGCTGATCATTCACCTCATCTTGATAGACAAAAAACTGGAAACCACTTCGAGCACTTGGCCACATGCATCCAGGTGTAGGTTTTATCTCTTGCCACTGCAGCGCGAATATCAACGTGATTAGCAATTAGAACTTGTTAAACAAAAAAACCAGAAAAAAAATGCAGAAATGTCGGTCCATTATATCATGTACTCACCTTATACTGATCAAGATCAAATACATGCAGATCATTGTAATACCTGTCATAAGTAGAGGTTTTTTGCAAATTTTAGAAATCAGGCCAAAAGATCACTTTATGTCCAGACAACTAGGTTAGAGCCTCATTGGGATGCATTTATTCTTATATTTATTATAATCAAAAGAGAATATTGGTTTATTGATCATTGAAAGCTTCTCATATTAATTTCAGTAACATGCAACTCTTTAACAAAGGCAAAAATAACCACCTGACTTCCCTAAGAGTGTCATAGAAGCCTCCAAATACTATTATCTTGTGCTTGTACAAAATCTGCAAAAAGCCAAGAAAGAAACCAAAATCAGGTATTGCATCCAATCAATCTTTGAACAATATCATGAGTCACTAATACATGTGTTGGAGTCCCACATCAGTGGGACAAGGGATATTTGGTCACTTTATATGATATTGGGCAATCCTCTGCTAATGAGCTAGCTTTTGGAGTTAAGTTAGGTCCAAGATCCATTTTTTATTATGGTATCAGAGTCAGGTTCATCTCAACTCATTGTTTTCGATGTTGGGCCCCCCGTTTTACAAATGCTTTATGCTGTTTGCTTGTGTAACACCTTCATCGTGACAGGTTGAAGTGCACGAAGTAAATTGGGTAAACTGTTTGTTTGTGCATCAACTCCCTTGAGTAGAATATTTCATAAGTTCAAACAGAATAAACAACTGTGACATCCTCTTATTGTCTGTTTGACGAAAGACATCCTCATTTTTTCTTTTCACGTTATATGAAAAATACAGCATTGTAAGCAAGAAAGAGATGTTTTTCACCACCGAAGCTTGTGGTGCAGTGCTAGTACTCCTTCATCCTTAACTAGAGGTCTCAATTTTGTGACTTGGGAATGGAGTCACCTTTCGTGAGGAGTGTTTTACCCCCCTAAAGTGGGACTTTCCGAAATGAATCTGGTTTAGCCAGGCCCCAAAGCGGATAGAGAACACCAAATGGGAACCAAAACAACAACAACAACAACATACCCAGTGAAATCCCACAAGTGGGGTCTAGGGAAGGTAGAGTATACGCAGACCTTACCACTATCTCATGGAGATAGAGAGGATGTTTTCGAAAGACCCTCGGCTCAAAGTAACAGTCCCAAAAAAGGGAGAATCACAGTATAATATATATATATATATATATATATATATATATATATATATATATATATATATATCATAACAACTGAAACAAAAGGCGATGCAAATTCTATAAGACAAGCACAATACCAATATCAAGATAATGGGATAATCAAGGGCAATAACAACATAACTATAATGGCACGCCTAGACCTAAGACCAATCCTAAACCATCACAGGGCAAGACAAACATTCTACCCCTACTAGCCTTCTACCCTTACTAGCCTTCTACCCTAATACGAAGTTTCGCCATATCCTGTCTAATCACCTCTGCCCAATACTTTTTCGATCTACCCCTACCCCTCCGCATAGCCCCCAAATCCAACCGCTTGCACCTCCTAACTAGGGCGTCGACACACCTCCTATACACATGCCCAAATCATCTCAATCTCGCTTCTCTCATCCTGTCTGCCACAGAGGTCACTCTCGCCTTCTCCTGAATAACCTCATTCGTAATTTTATCACTCCTAGTATGTCTATACATCCATCTCAATATCCTCATCTCCGCAACATGCATCTTCTGAACATGAGAGCTTTTGATTGGCCAACACTCCACACCATATAGTAACGATCGCCTAACCACCATTTTGTAGAACTTAACTTTAAGTTTGGGCGGTATCTTCTTATCACACAGGGCTCCAGAGGCAAGCCTCCATTTCATCCATGCTACCCCAATACGATGCGTGACATTATCATCAATGTCCCTACTACTCTGGATGACGAATCCAAGATACTTAGAGCTTTCTCTCTTCGGGATAGGTTGAATGGCAAGCCTCACTTCCATGCCCTCTTCATCCATCGCAATACTGAATTTGCACTCCAAGTATTCTGTCTTGGTCCTGCTTAATTTGAACCCTTTAGACTCCAGAATTTGTCTCCAAACCTCCAACCTATCATTAACTCTGTTCCGAGTCTCATTAATGAAAACTATGACATCTGCAAATAGCATATACCATGGAACCTCCTCTTGAATAGACCGTGTCAGCTCATCCATCACCAAGGCAAAAAGAAAAGGACTCAGCACAGATCCTTGATGTAGTCCCATCTCAATAGGAAAGTGCTCTGAGTCACCTCACACCGTCCTAACCTGAGTATTGGCTCCGGCATACATATCCTTTATCGCCCTAATATACACCATTGGAACACCTTTGGCCTCCAGAAACCTCCAAAGAACATCCCTCGGGACTTTGTCATAAGCCTTTTCAAGATCGATGAATACCATATGAAGATCCCTCTTTCTTTCCCTAAATTTCTTCACCAGTCTCCGCATAAGATGGATTGCTTTAGCAGTCGACCGCCCCAGCATGAATCCAAACTGATTCTCTGAAATTGACACTCCTCTCCACCACCCTCTCCCATATCTTCATAGTGTGGCTTAACAATTTAATACCCTTGTAATTATTACAGTTTTGAATATCGCCCTTGTTCTTGTACAATGGGACCATAGTACTCCACCTCTATTCATTGGGCATTTTAGCTGTCTTCAAAATAACATTAAACAACCTAGTCAACCATTCCAAACCTACCTTATCAATGCTCTCCCAAAAGTTCACCGAAATCTCATCAGGTCCGATCGCTCTCCCCTTCCTCATCCTACTAATAGCACGTCTAACCTCCTCAACCTTAAAACACCTGCAGTACCCAAAATCCCGAAGGCTATGAGAGTGTTCCAAATCACCCAAAACAATATTTCAGTCCCCTTTTTCATTTAAGAGTTTGTGGAAATAAGCTTGCCACCTTTGCTTAATAAAGGTCTTATCCACTAACAGTTCACCTTCCTCATTCTTGATGCACTTTACTTGATCCAAATTGCGAGCTTTTCTCTCTCGCGCTTTGACGAGCCTATACAATCTCTTATCCCCACCTTTTTCCCCTAACTCGACATACAAGCGTTCAAAAATTGTCGTCTTAACACTCATGACCGCCGACTTTGCTTTCGTCTTCACCATCTTATAGATAACTTTAAGCCTACACTTCTCAACCTCATTCACGCACTCCAACCACTCCGTATAGGCAACCTTCTTAGCTTTCCCTTTGCCTTGAACTTCTCCATTCCACCACCAATCTCCTTGACGACCACCAAAGATTCCTCTCGATACCCCTAATACCTCGATAGTTGCTTTCCTAATGCAACCAGCAGTCGCGTCCCACATGTTGTTCATATCCCCGCTGCTACTCCAGGCCCTCATACCATTCAACTTCTCCCCCATCTCCCGAGAAATGGCAGGGGTCAGGCAGTGCACCAGGCTGCCTCCCGAATGGGAACCAAAAACAACTGTTTATCAAGAATTCAATTAGTTCAACGAAAGATAAACGTACCATGCGATGACCTGAACGTGGACTGGGACACCCTTTATAATTTAGTTGCTCCCATTGGTTTGTTTTCAAGTCCAACACCCAAAAGTCCTGCAATAAAAATTACAAAAGGATGTACAATACATTATAAATATTGGGATCAAAGACAGAAACCGTAACATTCCAGGAATAAATAATTAATTCTACCTTGTAATGATGGAATCGCTCCTGATTAGGAGATGTAAATTCACCACCTAATTACATAACAACAATTATCACAATAACCACTGTGGAAGAGTAATAGGATATGAACTCAAATGCATATATTAAGATGCACAAAGTTGTGTATGCTAAAAAGCATACTCATTATACAAACTTTGGATTTTTTACCAAAAATATAAAGATAATTTTTCCAAGCAACTGCTTGGTGTGCACTGCGAGGAGGCGGACTGTTAGGGCTTGAAATCAACTTCCACTCTTGCTTTTCCACATCATACCGGTAGAGATCACCATATACAAACGTCTGCATTTAGCCAGTTCCATAAAATTCCAACTCATTCAGTTCAAAAATATAGCACAGCACTAGTCCATCAAAACAATCATGGAATAAAGGGAACTTAATGCTAAGCATTAATAAATTACTCCCTTCTCCCTAAACTAGTTGTCCCTTTTGGCTTTGCCAGAGTCAAACAAAATGATATTTCAAAAAGACTGTTTTCTTTTATCACTCTAATATGAACAACCTGCAGTCTATAGTACTTCTCATTTAATTTTGTAAAGGACTGAACTTTTTTTTCCTTAAGGAATTCGTATACTCAATACAGCTCTGAAAATCAGTTAAACTGACCCTTGAGATGCAAATGGGCAAACAAACTGACACATAGAGAGTATTATTTAGTGCACCACATTTTTTATGAATAAGTAGTTCAAAATCAATATTATTGATCACTGCAAAGCTAGCTGAAGAAAGTTCCTTGAACTTGCAGCATTAAGTAGACAAACACAGACGAAGATAAAAAACTGGAAAATGTATTCCAAAAACTCACGAAGGAAACATAACAAATCATGCAACTACATATCATAGAATTACTCTCACATTACTAATTTCCACTAGACAGAAAATTACCAACACCTTACCTTGCTGCCATTGTAAAATTCACCACCGT
This sequence comes from Solanum dulcamara, assembly GCF_947179165.1. Classification (NCBI taxonomy): domain Eukaryota; kingdom Viridiplantae; phylum Streptophyta; class Magnoliopsida; order Solanales; family Solanaceae; genus Solanum; species Solanum dulcamara. The sequence goes on from NC_077243.1 coordinate 10,910,343, forward strand.
AGAGAACTAATTCAGTCTCCTTCAATGGATTAATGTTCAACTGCAAACACCATTACGAAATGTAGCCACATAAAAAAGATCATAGTACACTAAATTCAGTAAAAAAAATCCGGTGTACTAAAGCTCCCGCTATGATCCGGGAAGGGCCCGACCACAAGGGTCTATTGTACGCAGCCTTACCTTGCATTTCTAGCGCTGTTTCCAGGCTTGAACCGTGACCTCCTAGTCACAGTCACATGGAGGCAACTTTACCAGCTGCCCTTAAGTACACTAAATTCAGTATATAATTAAAATCAAAGTTTCAATGGTTTATTTTACCGAACAGTTGGATCGAGGAGAAGGAGCAGGGACATTCTCCTCAATGTGAATTTCCTTCTTCTTAGCTTCCTCTTTTTGTATGCTCAGCTGTTAATGTAATACAATTTTCTTTCAAAATACACAGTGCAATTTTCATAACTCAAACTCTATATTTGTGTTAAAACAATTCATTTAATATGTACGAATAAATTGTGATTCAAAATTCATAAACTAAAAATTCTGACTCGGCCTGGCAAGAAATGGATACCATACCAGTATAGCATCGATGTCGTCTTCAGGAGAGAGTTTTTTGGATTCTCTACGGGCTCTTTTTTCTTCTGCTTTAGCTGTTTTCTTCTCTGTTTTCTCTTTACCTTTCCCTGGTTTCTTTGTTTTCTTTCCCATTTTCTCACTATCTCCCACTGCTGCTGCTGCTCTCTTCCGGCGGCTCACTCTTCGCACCCTTTGTCGAAATTATTGAGCGTTTTATTTATAGCCTAGCCTGCCCGGGTCTTTTTAAGAAGAAAAAAATATGGGTTATTTAACAAATTAATAATAAATCATTTGTTATGTGTGATAAAAAAATATATATATGAAGGAATGATTATAAATGAATTACAATTAGGTATTTCTTCCTTAAAATAGTTTTAATTGTTGCTTTGCTAAATATGACGTATCATTATTTTATATTTTATCAAATATATAATAATACTTATATATTTTATCATGTATTATTTAATATTATCAATTAAATGTGGTATTAGTTATGTAGCAATATTTTTCTTATGTGGCAAACCAAATAGTTGGGGGGAAATTAGAAATGAAGGAAACAAGGTGGTGTTGTAAGATCAACAAGGTAATATGGCAAAACCTTATGATGTCAATTTTTGCAACAATTTTTCTCTATGTATGAAAATTTAATACGAATCATGAAATAAATAAGTGATTTTGTTTATCAATATTATGAATATAATTTTGTGTATTTTCTTGATTTTTCTTTTTTATATTTTCTCCACGATTTGAAGATAGTTAGTAGCATAACTCCTTGTGATATATTGATCGCGTGGATAAATTTTTTAAAAATTAATATTTAATAGTCAGTTGCTTAATAGAGACAAAAATAAAAAAAATATGATACTAATGAACAATAAATATTTTGATAGAATACATGGAATGTTGGTGTTGAATATGAGTAATTTCATGAATAAGAAGAGTTAAGAGCTTATGCAAGAAGTGTGATCATCAAATTCAATTAAGAAAAAAATATTCGGTAATGAATAAATATGACCGAAAATTTTGAACAAAATAAGAAGATAATGAGATGTTGGTGATGAATCATATATAATATAATACAATGTTTAGCATCACTATTGTTTACCGTTGTTCCATTCATTTTTTCAATTTTGAAAAAGTGCAACTCAATTCAAACAAAAATAATTTAATTCGATTCGATTTTTTTCTTTCCAGTTCGAATATTATGTTATGTCTAATAAGATAATCAACACAATCAGATAATTATATTTGCATGACAAAATAGAGTGAAAGTTTACACAAGAAGTACTAATGTTCAATCGATTAAATATATTTCAGACAAAATAGATCAGACCCCCCTAAACTTGTCGACTTTTATTTGGTGTACACTTAAATTTTATGTTGACTTAATTACCCCCTCAACTTGGTAATTTGATAGTCGCGGTCCCTTTAAATGCTGATGTGACAGAGAACGTAAATGCACAATCAATGTTAAAGTATGTTTTGATATGTGTCAAAATATAAAATTGAATCACAATCACTGTTTATATATTTAATATGATTTCTTGATTTTTTATTTTTATTTCTAAATTCTAAATCAAACCAAAAAATTAATAAAAAATTAATCCATATTAAAATGTAATTTGACTTGATTCGTTTTTATCAAATAATGCACACCCTTGCTATTGTCACATTTCATGTGTTGACTTAGGAAATAAGTGTAACATAGGTGATACAATCGGGAAATGTTGGTGGAGTGGAATTTTATAACAAAAGTATAAAGTATAAAAAAATAAATATGTAAAGAAGTAAAATTAATTCAGCATTTAATTTAATATTTATTTCAAAATTATTATATCTTACGGCTCCCCTCCTAATTTCATAATTAAGCCGGCAGATTAGCCCCACCGCTGCAACACTCTCAAGAGAGTGACATAATTTCGGAAGCCTCACTTTTTTTCCCTCTTTTCTTTTTCGAAACCCCCGTACTGGCTACGACGCCCCACAAAAAGCGGCCAAAAAACCAAAGTAGAAGGTAATTCCGATTGCTCTTTCGCTCCCTCTCGCAGATCCATAACTTCTGCAGTTTACTTTTGATACTGCCTAGTGTGAAAGAAACTAGGGAAAAAGTTGGAAGGAAAATGCCGAGAGAAATTATCACACTGCAAGTGGGACAATGCGGGAACCAGATTGGGATGGAGTTCTGGAAACAGCTGTGCCTCGAACACGGTATCAGTAAAGAAGGCATTCTTGAAGATTTTGCTACTCAGGTTTATAACTTATTGGCTTTGTTATGTTCAATGTGCGTGTATGCATCAGCTAAAGCAGTATACCAAGTATTAGGTTTTGACTTACGTGTTATGCTTTACTTTAGATTGTCCTTTTTCAGTGTTTGGTTTGGTATACAAATCGGTACAAACATATTTGCAGGAGGAGAAATAGATATATAGGATAGTGTTCTTGGAGAAATTTTTAAAAATTGAATGTTGATAATAGTGTAGAACTGTTGGTTGAATGAAGTGATATGAATTAAGAGTTTTTTTGTAACACCTTGTTTGGATGGTTGTTACTTATTGTATTGTATTGTTAGTTTAAATACAATTTTTGTTTTGATTGTTACTTAAATTCTATTGTATTGTATCGGTTAAATCCATCGATAGGTAACGACAAAAAGATCCATTTTATGTAACGAACGATTTGGTGTGTTCGCGTCGTTACCTTAATATTTTCTTCTCATTTTGTCTTTATTTATTATTTAATAATTATATTTCATCTTTTACCCTACCTTTTCATAGTAACTCTACCCCGTACCATACTTTTCTGGTAAGTTTTATCATTCAAATCATAGATGTGTGACATTATGTAACGGCGGAGAATGATACAATCTATACAAACACTGTATTCATTAAAATAATACAATACAATACAATACGATACATTATGAAACAATACATAACAACCATCCAAACAAAGTGTAAAAGAAAATGACTTCCGCACATAAGTCAGTGATCAAAGCCATTTTCACTATTTCGTGAAAAGTAATTCTTGAACAAAACGGTTTCTATAATTCAACTAACCGGACACATAATTTTAAAACATTTTCCTGGAATTAAACACGCACTTATAGTGTTCTTCTGTTCAAGTTCCGTTTTCTTCTGATTTTACCTGTTAAGGAATACGCTCATGTGAACCGTACCTTTTTTCATCACATTTTGGAAGGAAAAAACATAGGTAGCATTTAAGTAGGGGTTTTGTAGGTTCAGCGACTCTTTTTTAATTTTTGTTTATTTTGAAATTAAAGCTTTTTATGACAGTTGATTTATTGGTTTAAATTGGGACAGTCTTTTGTAGTTTATTTATTTCGGAAGGATATTGATTTCTTAATTTTTTTCGCTGTGGTGGAAATTGAAATGCAAATCTAAGAGAAAAAGGGCTAACATTAATGTACCATTTTAAATGCAGAGGTACTTAGGTTTGTCTCTTTTGTGTTCAGCATAAAATGCAAGTGGTGATAGATACAAGTGACAACTCAGAAAAGGATTATTGGTTAGATAATGTAGTAATTAGTGAGGCAGTTTAGTCAAGTTATTATATGACAGTTAACTTTAGTGACTTTGAAATCTACATGTGAAGCTAAACATCTCTCCGAATTTCATACCAATGAAGCATCTTATTGTTTAAGTTAAACATCTAACTGTTACCCCGATGAGCCTTTTTTATCCAAATTATGGGCCTTGTTATTTACACCACAGCACTACATGGCTTACTTTTGAAAAATTATGTGGTTTTGCTTGGGATTTGTTGTGCTGGACTTATCAACAGTTGATAGATATGTTTTCTAAGAAATTAATTTGAGGGAGCTTGAAACTGGATTTGTCTGCAAATTATAGATTTGATTCTTTCATTTTCTGATCTGATTTATGCTGCCTAGTGGCCATGGATGCTTATACATGTACGTACATACAACACTGTCATTGAGCCACATGCATGTGAATGGTGGATCTACAGGTCCTCATTCACTTAGGCAAAAGGTTCTTATTTGTTTTACACACTTGCTTGTGTGTGTTTAAAGTGCTTGTATTTTTATCTTAAGACCACTCTTTTATACAACATGAATAACCTACATTACTTTATAGTGATGAGTATGCAATGCTGCAGGGAGGTGATAGAAAAGATGTATTTTTCTATCAGGCAGATGACCAACACTACATACCTCGAGCATTATTGATGGATCTGGAGCCCAGAGTGATTAATGGTATACAAAATGGTGAATATAGGAATCTCTACAATCATGAGAATGTGTTCATTGCAGATCATGGAGGAGGTGCTGGAAATAATTGGGCAAGCGGATATCATCAGGTCTATTTGTGTTCTTTTAAATCTTTGTATCAGTTTGGTACTTCTGTAAAGCTGAGTACTTTTCTAATCAATACATGTAGGTATTAATAAAAAAAGATCAATCATGTGTAGGAACAAACCAATACCATTGCATAAATATAAACATCCTCAACTAGTTTCTGGACTATCATTTATTAAGATTTCCATATTCCAAAAGATGCTCCATCAATGTTACAAGCTATACTTGCATTCTCAGTGTCAATTTAGTGGGCTGGATGTCAAGTTGGACGAATGAGCCAAGCTCATAATAACTACGACTTATCCTGGCTTCTGAAAGAATATATCCACTCTTTGACCGCCGTTACAGTTTTGATTGGAGAGATATTGATTGAGTTGAGAAAACCAGTAGATGTCATCAACCTCATCTATTCACTTCCAATATTGTTCTGTATGCTATTTCTGTGGACTGTGATGTTAACTGTACTTGCACCTTTGTAGAGTCTTTATTCAGCAAATAATCTTGAAGGGCTTCATGACCCTTTCATTATGTTGTCCCGAGAGCTTGGATTGGTAGTTTCTGAATAATTTGGTAAAACCATTGTTTTAATCAGGGTAAGCAATATGAGGAGGATCTAATGGACATGATTGACAGGGAAGCAGATGGAAGTGATAGTCTTGAGGGTTTTGTTCTATGCCATTCGATTGCCGGTGGAACTGGCTCAGGTTGACTCCTTTTATTAAGTTAGTTCAGATTGTGATAACTTGAGTAGATTGAGTGTCTCAGAATTCAGTGTGGACATTTATTATGTTGCTAATCACTGTCTTTAGTGCAGGTATGGGTTCATATCTGTTGGAGACTCTGAATGATCGCTACAGCAAAAAACTTGTCCAAACCTACAGTGTCTTTCCTAACCAAAATGAGACAAGTGATGTGGTTGTACAACCTTACAATTCCCTATTAACACTCAAGCGCCTGACATTGAATGCGGATTGTGTAGTTGTACTTGATAATACTGCACTCAATAGAATTGCTGTAGAACGCCTGCATATTACGACTCCCACCTTTACTCAAACAAATTCATTAGTGTCTACTGTAATGTCAGCCAGTACAACTACATTACGCTACCCAGGATACATGAACAATGACTTGGTTGGCCTCCTTGCTTCTTTGATACCTACACCAAGATGCCATTTCCTTATGACTGGATATACACCACTCACTGTGGAACGTCAAGTAAGATATCCATTCTTATCTGTCAGTGTTTTTTTAAAATGTTCTACATATAACTGCATTGGCGATTGCTGATTATTATCCTTTTAATTCTGCATTCTCATAGTAGCTCAATTGTCTATTTTTTTCCTTAGAATGAAGTAGAATTCAAATGTGGTCTTAAGTAGCCCTTGTTCATGTCTTCCACTGATAAATTGTACAGACCAGTTTCATTCCAGTGGTTTTACGAAAAACGTCACTTAAATTTATTTATTTATTTATTTAAATTTTTTGTGATTCTGATAGTTGGGTACTCAGGGTTTCAATTGTCAATTCTATCTGCTTCCCTGTTGAAAAGTATGGGTTGCCCACAGGCTTTTGTTAAAACGTGTCTCATAGACATTATTTAACTTGCCTGAGATGTTTGGTCATGCACTGTGTAAACCTCCAAATGCCTCGATCCATGGGTGTGAAACTATAGATGATTGAAGGTGCATCAAGGGTGTGGCCTAATGGTCAATGAAGTAGGTGAAAACCTTGAAGACCAGAGTGCAAATTTCATCATAGATGAACAATACTAGGTTATTCTTCCCATCTGTCTAAGCCTCGATGGGAAGAGTTGCCAGGTAGTTGTACTTGTGGGAGGTAGCAGATATTTGGTGATATATTTGAAGTGCGTTTAAGCTGGATGAGATACCACAGTTATCCAAAAAAAAATGAAAAATTAAAAGGAGCATGAGGTAGAACTAAAACCATGCAGATTTTGGGTCTAATGTGGCCTATGCCAAGATCAACTGCAAATCTGCTCCTCTGCTGGTTCAATGGTCTACCTAAAGGAAGGAAATAGATCTGGAACACCATTCTGGCTTTTGTTTGGTGGTGCATATGGAAAGAGAGAAACAAAAGATGTTCTGAAGGATACAACAACTCCATACTGAAGATACAGTCGGACTGCATACTTTTGTTTTCTTTTTGGGTGTAAATTGGAGTGGGTGGATGAGGTTGTGAGCCCCTATTACACTTCTTAGAAACTTTTGTATATCCTAGATTGGGAGTTCCTCCGCCTCTTTTTATTTTTCTTTCCTCTCTCTCTTCTCTTCTTTGGATGTAGTCATCACCTTTTTTATTGTTGTTCTGTCTTCAATTATACTTACCACTTTAAGAAAAGAACTAAAATCATGTTGGACAAAATTCTCTCAAAAACTGTCGATAGTAGTTATCCATGAAACTTAGCAAATAGAAAAGATTCATATTAGACGATACATCCGGTGTTTGCTTGGTGTATTTTTAGTTTGTCGAGAGATTTGTATTTTTACTTGAAAATGTAGAGATTTTCAATTTTAGTTCTTTTTATCTCCCCAAGTAGTTTTAAAAGATAAAATATTGAATATGAAAATGAAACGGATCTAAATGAAACAAAATAGATGTTGAGGATTCATATACTCGAGCCTAACTTTGTTTGAGATTTAGATGTAGTTGTTTGATAACGTGAAAACTAAATCTTCTTATTTAACATCCGGGGAATCCCCGTATACAAGTAGTATACCAAAAAGGAGAGAAACCTAGACCAAAACATGGTTCTATACAACAGAAACCCAATTATTTATACGAACAAAGTGCACTAAAAAGAAACTAGAGATACGAGGTTGCTCCTAACACGTACAAAATCATTATCGACCCCTTCAAAGTCTCTCCTATTCCTCTCTGTCCACACCACCCACATAAGAGCCCATGGGGCTGTATCCTATCCTTTGATATTCTCTTTCTTCTTTTGAAAGGACAACTATGAATGCATCCTTTACTATTCTCGGCATAGTCCACTGTATCCTAAACCAATTCTGAACGTTCCCATATAGTACTAGCTGACATGTGCAATTCTTCTCTTTCTCAAATCCTCAGCTGTCAATATTGCTCCCTGAGATTGTGGCGTAGTTGTTGTTATTTGCTTCAGTGGGACCCGATATTAAGAGTAATATCACTCTCTTTTATTGTTTTTTCTGATTTAAATTCCTTGTTATGGTCCTTGAAATCTTGTATTTTGAACCATCTAAATTGTGATATCAAGATACTGAAGCACTAAGCGTTTGACTTACTGGGGAATGGGAAAAGAAAACATTGCCTGATTCATGTGTTTCCCATGATAAAAACAGATAAAATATGTAATTTAAATTAATGGAGAGCAATTTATGTTGGTGTGACTGATCTTGTGAAGTCACTTTCTTTTCCACTATCATGCCCTTCTAACTTACCTGCTATCAAGAAAAAGAGAAGATGATAAATTGGTGATATATTGGCCATCTCACAAATAGGTAGTTCTTTCTTTTTAATTCCACTGCCTCACTCTCTATTTGTCTATCCTTTTCTCTTTTCTGTTTATTAATAAAATTGTATCATGCAGCTTGTGTGTGGGGAATTCAGTAGTGACAACTGAAGCATATTGCTAATAATCCTGTTTTTGCAGGCTAATGTGATTCGGAAAACAACTGTACTTGATGTGATGAGAAGGCTCCTTCAGGTCTGAAAACCTGTCCTCTATATTGTACTGTTGAATGTTTTTGCAGATATACTCAAGGACTTTCACTATGCAGACCAAGAATATCATGGTTTCCTCCTATGCTCGAACAAAGGAAGCCAGTCAGGCTAAGTACATATCCATTTTAAACATCATCCAAGGAGAAGTTGATCCCACTCAGGTATTCATGATTATTTTTAAAAACTTTTATTGTGTAATTCCTTCTCTTTCTTCTCTCATCCTATATAAGGTTTAATTGTTTGAAGTGCTCCCCACCCCCACCCACCGAAACCAAAAAAAAAAACCAAGGCATTTAGGTTTATAATAATTGAGTGGTCCATTTGAGTGAAATTTCTTTCAAGCTGGAATGCTTCTAAGCAGATTCTGATTCTGGCTGTTTGAAAAAGGCACACCACATGAGTCATGTTTTTGAAATTTAAACACAAACTTGGTTTTGTGTTGTTATTATCTGATCTTTAACTTGCACTATTGCCCTTAAGGAGTTTCAAGATTATTTCAGTTGCAACTAAGACATAGCTTTATCACCCAACCACCCATAGTGACATTGTTTTTTCCATTTTATACATCAAAACTTCTTTTGTATTCATGAATCTTGTGGATCTAGAATTATATTATATTGCTCATCTGTTAGCCATTTCCCAGCTTTGTAAGCTTGGAGCATATATCAACACAACATATGCACACACATAACTTTACTGCTCTTACTCATATGATGTTTGGGGAATCAGGTCCATGAAAGTCTGCAGAGGATAAGGGAGAGAAAGCTTGTTAATTTTATTGAGTGGGGCCCTGCAAGCATTCAGGCAGGTCTTTTGGCCATAATAAATCTGGAAATTTAGCTTTTTTAATCCTACTTCTTGACTTTGCATTGCCTTCCTTTGCAGGTTGCTTTATCTAGAAAGTCTCCTTATGTCCAAACTGCTCATAGGGTACGATAAACTTCTCTGTCTACTTGTTCAATCTTTTGTGCTGAAGGCTGTTAATCTGAGTTGTACAGCTTATGAACTGCTTAAATGACTTTCTTAGAAACGAAGGATGTTCAGTAATGTAAAAGTCAGAGCTTATTGTTCAGTAATTCAGCTTACCATCAAATCAACATAGTAAAATATTGTTCAGTAAATTGTTCAGTAATTGTTCATTTTGTGTTTTGAAACTGATGCTTGATCCACTAGACATTGTTGCTGAATCCGAAGGTCCCACATAGTTTATAGTTTGAACTTTAAATAACAGACCTACAGCGTAAGTTCTTAAAGTTGAAAACATAACAAATATTGGTAACTTATGTTTGATAAACACATTTCTTGTAATGGGCAAATGAAGTCTCTATTTCAGTTGCTGACATGATAATCAGCTGAGGCAAGCCAGATTAGTTTGACTATCTGGTCTTCACATTCTGTTGTAAATCCGCTTTCCTGAATTTTGTATGGACCTTGTAAAACTGTTTGTTTCCTTAAAGATGTGTAATATTGCTGTATGTTTTTCAATGTATCAGGTTAGTGGTCTCATGCTAGCCAGCCATACAGGTATCCGCCACTTATTCAGCAAGTGTTTGACCCAGTATGATAAATTGAGAAAGAGACAAGCCTTCCTTGACAATTATAGGAATCATCCAACGTTTGCCGTAAGTTCTGTTTCAACTCTGTCTTTCTGATATAATCTACTAAGAATAAGAGGCGGCACAGTGTATAGTTTAGTTATTGGTAAGCCAGTCCTTATTCCGGTCTGGGATTTGGTTTTGTGTCTAGCTTTTCTGCTTGCATGGCTGAGAAACTGATTAGTAAAACAGAGCAGACATTTGTTGTGCTCTGTGGTTTCTGCAAAACTGAACCTGAATCTGAAATCTTTTCAAGTGAAAGCTGTCAATTTCTGTAGGAAACTATGACATGTTTTCTTCTTCACTATTGTATTTCATTTCCAAACCTGCTTCAAATTGTTTTACATGACCTGAGGGTCTTCCAGCAACAACCTCTTTTCCTTCACAAGGTAGGGGTAAGGTCTGCATACACACCACCCTCCCAAGACCCCACTTTTGGGATTACACTGTGTATGTTGTTGTTGTATTGCTGTTACTATACACCAACATCTATGTCTATAACTGACGTCCACATATTAAGTAAGATTAATTGATGAATATCTGCAGCTGATATCCTATATCTAACCAATTACATAATAAAATAATATTGTTTTTCATTGTAAGAATATACTGTCTTTAGAAAAGAAAAGAGTTGGAGTTGTGAAATGCATTTGATGACGCTTACTAACAGACAGGTCATTGAAAAAGTTGGATTGACACATTTTTGCTAATTATCTTAGATTCACTTTGTCATTAGGTAATTTTCCTCCAGTAATAAGTAGAGTTGTATATGTTACAGAGAAACAATTAGCTAAATTCGAAAAGTAATACTCCCTCCGCGCCAATTTTATGACACTTTTTTCTTTTTAGTAAAAAGTGACATCTTTATATATTTAGTAACAATTCCAACTTCAAACGTCCCATTTTACTTTTAATGAAATGATTTATAGCCATGGTTTATTCTAGACCACAAGTTTCAAAAGTCTTTATTTTTTTCTGAACTCTGTCAAATTGGGATGAAGTATGAAGGTTTTCTGAAGTACAATTCTCAAAATCAGATCTTGAGAATAGAACAGTGTCCTTTGTGATATTTTGACTTGTGGGCATGAGAAGTATGAAGGTTTTCTGAAGTACAAGTCTCAAAATCAAATCTTGAGAATAGAACAGTGTCCTTTGTGATGTTTTGACTTGTGGGCATGAGAAATAAAATTGAACTTCGAAAACTATGCTTCTGTGAGGAGTTAAAACCCTTCTCTCTCCCTATATATGCTCAACAATTTGAAGAAAAGCTTTCATCAGTATGTCAATATCACATGTGGATGTTTGTCCTATGTCCCGTTTGGGCGTTTTAGCTCCCAGCTGAGCTCCTTGCTTTTTTCTTGTTCAATAAGGAATGATTTGTCAAAGGGGGAGTCGAAGAACCTTAGTGTTAATCTGCATGCAGGGGCGGAACCAGCTTATGCTTCAACGAAAAATGATACTATGTATACATGGTTGAAATTATATTTTTATGTATATATTAGACGTTGAACCCCTTCGGTTGGTTCATGTGTTTATTTTTTTTTGAATCCCCTTAGTAAAAATCTTGGCTCTGCCCCAACATTGCATGTACTTTCTTGTAAAAGCATTTTTTGGTTTAATTTATTAGTGGGGTTTGCTATAAGCTTTTTCCTCTTTAATTTTTACGCATAATGGGCAGGACAATGATCTATCTGAGTTTGACGAATCTAGAGATGTGATAGAAAGTCTTGTTGACGAGTACAAGGCTTGCGAGTCCCCAGATTACATCAAATGGGGAATGGAGGTAAGTGCTACTGTGTCATTACTAGTATACTAGCTAGTCTCGTTGCCTGTTATTTCATGTGTTGCATCACAAACGAGCTAATATATTTGTGCAGGATCCCGACCATGTTCTAACAGGTGAAGGAAACGCTAGTGGAACGGTTGATCCAAAATTAGCTTAATGAGCAAGCCAACCATTCCCTGTTTCAACTCTGCAGGGAAAAAAATCAAGGAGACTTTGTTCTATGTAATTATCTCTATAATTTAACCCTTATTAGTCTTCTGTACTTCGTGAGAAGGAGGAAAATTAAATTTGGGAGTCATTTGGTCTTGTTAACATTAGCAAATTTATGGTAAGATGTGAAATTGTTCTAGAGAATCTCCGGCAATGAAGTACTGTTTCATATAAATTTTGAGCATAACAATCTTATGAACCCTTGTAACTAAATTCCCTCCTTCACAAGAAATCTTTTACATATCCAAATCTTTTTCAAAGTATATCTAATACACACCATTTTATCCATCTGGCCAGCGCATATTCTACCAATGAATTGAGCACTTGATTAGGTAAAATACTTGTTTTGGGAGTCTTATTTAAGTTCCACATGTTAAAATTCTATCTCAATTTTTAATTTAATTTAGTGTTTGAAAAAATATATTATCTTCTTTCTTTTTTATGAATCTGCAGTAACATCTCAACGGAATCTTACTAATGTAACATGTAGGAATAATAGGTCCTATCTTCTCTTCTTTGTTCATATTCCAAAAAGATATCGAAACTGTCAAATCCAACGTTGGATTTATTGGCGGTTAACTATTGAGGTAGAGAGCTCAAGGAAGAGAGATAAATTTGTCATTATTGCAATTACCTACAGTGAAACTTATTTCTATCTCTAAACTTTTGATGTATTGAATGGGATTATTTTCCATTATCCAATGTTATTTAGTATTTGTATTCAGTTGGTGTGTATTTATTTTCACTCGTATAAATCATATGGTTTTGGCCATTTTTTCTTTTCCAAATTTCTGCTTTATCGAATAGGGATTAGGGAGCGTAAGAATAATGTGCTAAAATATTAGATCACTAGTGACAAGAATCCCGTGCATTAGCCCAATATGGTATTAATACAGAGAATTTGTTAGATAATGAAATCTTAGATAGAGCTTATGGTAATTTGAAGGTAGAATTAGAAGATGATAGAATTAGAATACTTATTTAAATGATGCACCAACTAGTCTAGTTACGGAAGCTCCAATTCAGACTTGATTTTAGTTTGGAGCTAACCATCCACCTATACTAGACCAAGGTACAACGTCCTAGAATATCAACGGTATGGAATTGTTTTTTATATCAATAATGCTAAAACTGTTGCTATTTGTAAGAAATGTTAAAAAGGATTTGCACATATATCTGGTAAAAAATCATTGCTTGAAGAGAAGCCGGTCTTGGCCCCAATACCAACCTAAAAATTAAAAACCCTTTCAAATACAAAACCCTCATTCAATCTTAAATTATAAGAGAACTTTTACAATTTTTTATATTTGAATATTGTATTCTGAAAAATGACTAATGTATATTATAAAAAGAAAAAAGGCTCAAATATGCTATTGAACTTTCAGAAAAGGCTCATTTATGCCATTCGTTAAAAAATTGGCTCATTTATATCATTGCCGATTGAAAAAAGGTTCTTTTATGTCATTATTTTTTAACTCCGATTTTTCAAAACTACCAAACAATTTTTAACACTTTTCAATTGAAGTTTTGGATCAAATGTACTATTTTTGCTCGTTCTTCTTCAAAACCACCAATAACTCATGAAGAACACCAAAAACTACAAATTTTCAACTTTTTCAATTTTTCATGAAATCACCTCAAATTTCAAGAGTATTGTCCTTCCGAGCTAAATACCAAAATCCAATATCTTTTGAACTTGAATTCAACCTAATTCATTGAGACACACTTAAAAAAAATTCAAAGTTTCAAAACTTTAACCTTTTTTAATGATAGAATTTTTTCCACAACTCTAAATCACTTGAAATTTTGAATATAGACTCAAAAAATCTAGGGAACAAGGATCGAATGTCAAAAACAACAACAAAAATATGAATCAAAATAGATTTTTGAAATTTTGAGTCTATCATTAAAAGATGTTGAAGTTTTGAAAATTTGAAAAAAATTAAGCGTGTCTTGTTGTGTTAGGTTGGATTCAAGTTCAAAAGATATTGGATTTTGGTATTTAGCTCGGAAGGACGATACTCTTGAAATTTGAGGTGATTTCATGAAAAATTTAAAAAGTTGAGAATTTGTAGTTCTTGGTGTTCTTCATGTGTTTTTGGTGGTCTTGAAGAAGAATGAGCAAAAATAGTACATTTGATCCAAAATTTCAAGTGAAAAGTGTTAAAAATTATTTTTGATGGTTTTGCAAAATCGGAGTTAAAAAATAATGACATAAATGAATTTTTTCTTAAACGGGCAATAGTATAATGAGCCAAACTTTTAACAGATACATAAATGAGTATTTTTAAAAAATTCAATGACATATTTAAACCTTTTCGCTTCTAAAAATAATCACGGTCAATCCTTTCCTTAAAAAATTTAAAAAATAAAGGTAAAAGTAGAAGGAGAAGACAAAATTAGGCTGGTAACAATTTCACATTTCAAGAAAAGGCAACAGAAAAGAATAAAATGAAGTACTCCGTAAAGAACTCGTTTGGATTGACTTATAAGTTGCTTATAAATTGTTTTCAGTTTTTTTTGAGTGTTTGATTGGCCAATTTAAAGTCATTTTATGCTTAAAATAAGTCTCAATAAATAATTGAGTTTATTTGAATAAACTTATTTTAAGCAGTTTATAAATTAAAAACATCTTATAAGTCAAAAAATAAAATTGCTTATGCCTAATTTTTTTTTTACTTATAAACAATTTTCAAGTCATAAGCTAATTTAGAGCCCGTTTGGATTGGCTTTAAGTTGGTCAAAACCAACTTAAAGCCCCTTTTCAGTTTTTGGACGTGTTTGCCTAATGCTAACTTTAAGCCAGAAAGTTCTTAAATTCAGTCAAAAATGAAAAGTTAGGATTCCTAACTTTTTTTTTCTAAGTGCTTAAAGTCATTTTCTTTGACCATGGAAATTACTTTTATATTCCTTATATTTTAACTAAATTCCCAAACTACCCTTTTCATTCTTTTAACACTAAAATTCACATAATTTTTCTCATTTAAGCACTTTTATCCAAACATTTAACTGCTTATTTATAAAAATAACTTTCAGCACTTTAAAGTTCTAAAAGTACTTCATACATAAAAGTGTAGTCAAGTCTCGTCTCGTCTCACCAAAAGGAAGAAAGGGAGGAAGAAGAACATATGTAGGAAGAAATGGAGGCTCTGCGTCAAATACGAGCAAAGAATTCATATATTTTTCTTATTTCTCTTCTATTGATCACTCTCCTCTCTTCATCCATATCTGCAACTTCACCTCTTTCTCAATCAGATCAGGTTTTTTTCACCTTTTCAGCTATAGATATCTTTGTGTTCAACGAACAATTTGTTTCTCTACATGATTAGTGTTCTGCCCTAGATCGAAAGGGACTAATTTCTCTTCCTGATTTTTTTGGTACTCCCATTTATGTTAGTTTAAAATGCATAATTTACCGAATTGGGGTTTATGTATGTTTTTGTTACCGTTTATCTTGTAATTCTTGAACTGAATTAACCTTGCGATAGCCGTGATTTTGGTTTCGTATTTAGCAGAGTATAAGTAATGCTTGATTTGAATTACTTGTAATCATCAGTGATGACCCATTTTATTTGTTTTGTTTTGAATCTGTTTGCGTTTGGAAATCACTTCTTGGAGCTGGTGTTTTTCCTGGCTGACCACATTCAATTTTTTTGTGCATAGGGTACAGAGAAGCATGCAACAAGGTAAGGTTTTGTTTTGGTTTATAGTTGTAGATGTTATTGATTCCTATTCCAAAATTATACCTTGAAAGTAAAAGAAAAAAGCCTATTAACAATACATTTAAAGATATTTTCCTGAGGCAATAAGTTGTATCATAGTTCTCTATCAGAAAATAAAGAAGAAAAGTTGTATCATGGTTAAATATTCTTGTTTTTCAGGCCTACTATTCCTTTTTAGCAAGATACTGCATGAGATAAATTCTAGATTTCAACTGTATTACTAAAACATGTTTGAAAGCAATCCATTTTAGATGTGCCATTTCCTTGAAGTTATCACTTATCTAAATTATTTTTTTTGATGATCTGAAGTCCTGAACAAGACAAATCCCATGTTCACGAAGTTCATTGCTCCAGAGAGAGAAGCCGGGCTGCCTGGAACGTTATTGAGGAGGTATCTGCAAAAGTACTTCGTTTGGCTCAACTTAAGCTCTGCTGCAAATACGGGACTGAAAATTGCTTTTTTACTCTTTCTGTGTTGTGCAGTACTTAATGCCCTTTGTAGAAAGAGAGAAGTATGAGCTTCCTAGGCAGTGTAGACTTCATCCAAGTAATGATATTTTCAGAGATCAGGAGGAACATAAAATTCATCTTGATGTGAATGAATGGCGTTGTGGATACTGCAGAAAAAGCTTTCGGGCTGAAAAATTTCTTGATCAGCATTTTGACAACAGGCATTCCAATCTTCTAGACGTTGTAAGCATCGGATGTTTTTGTTCATGCCAAATTTTAATTCATATTTCATATAATTTCTGAATAAAGAAATAAATATTCTTGACATTGGAGTGAGAAAACCAGCCTTGATGCACTCTTCTGTAGTATAGCTATTCGTGTAGAATAGTTCATAATGTGTTAGTATTGTCTATATATTCATCTCTCCCACTTTCTTTTCTATCTATTTCAAATGATTTTTTTTTAATTCAATAAATACAAATATCATTAATTATATATAATTTCTTTTAAGAATCCTTAGTCATCTGAAATGGCCACTAAGTTTATGTATTCATTCAGTAAGGAGAGTGCTTATTTTGGCAATTGGAGAAACATAGCATAGTAAATTTCTAGGTATCTAAGTTGACCAGTGATATTTCTAGTGAGAAATGCACTTACATCTGTTTCGGTCCAAATATATGTTACAGTTTGATCATAAGTTAAAAGTAGATGTTTCTCACTCTGAATTCTTAAAGGATATGTTTTTTCAATTGTTCACGAAGATGAGCTCCTACTTTGTAGTTAACCTTGCTTTTCCAGAGGCATCCAACTACCGATGGACATTAGTAGTAGTTAAATATGTAGATTGTAGATTATCGTATTAAGCGATGGAGCTCACACTATTTTTCATGGTATCAGTTATGTGTGAGTGCTGAATTTCTAGGTTCATTCTAATTGAGTTATATGAATACAACAACAAAATACCCAATGTAATCCACAAGTGGGGTCTGGGGAAGGTGGAGTGTACACAACCTTACCCCTACCTTGTGGAGGTTGAGAGACTGTTTTCGATAGGCCCTCGACTCAAGTAAGCATATCAAATCTTACCCCTACCTTGTGGAGGTTGAGAGACTGTTTTCGCTAGGCCCTCGACTCAAGTAAGCATATCAAATCAGGTATGGAAAGGGAATACAGTAGAGAAAAGTCATGAGTTATACGAATAAGATTATCAAATTTCAAGGATAGGGGATCTCTGGCTTCCTGCTCTTTATATTGCACACGATGTTGGGAGTCTGTGAGCTGCTGATTGGTTGCCTCATCTTGTCTGTATTATAAACTGTGTAGGGCTAAGGGGATGGAGATGAATTTCAAGAATAAGGTGACAAACTACAGTCCGCAGACGATTGTTTTTATTAAGCGCTATATGGGGCTTTCTCAAAAGAGCTCTTTGGGGATTTAGGGAATCTATTTTGCGATCCTTCCTTTTCTCAGAAAAGCACTGACAACCCAAACCTGGTTTTCCTAAAAAACTTGTCCAAACAAGTAGAAATAGAACTTAAGTTCTACTGAGCTTATCCCCCCCCCCCCCTTTTATTTTCCCGCACCTTCGATTTGAGGGTCAATTCTAATTTCAGGGAGAATCCAGAGTTGAATCCTTCTCTTCTTTCACCATCCTTTCTCATACCTGTTCTCTCTGGACTCAGTAGCATATCATAATTTTTGAGTAAATTTCTATTATTTTTTTTGAGTAAAATTAGCTTATCATAATTTACCACCATCTAAGTCTTGTTCAATGGAAATGATTGCAAAGTATAAATTAATGAGGTTTATAAATACCTCAAAAAATGAAGGGGGAAAAAGTAAAGTACCATACGATGTCACAGACATTTGGTAGCGTGTGATCTATCGTAGAACTAAAATTATTTTGATTTTTTGAAATTGAAAAAGTTAAAATTTTATGCTGAATGTTGCATTCTATATTCAGAGATGAGCAAAATTATCTATTGTTCCTGGAGGGTTCAATGGACCATTCCAATATATTTTGTCCCTATTTCATATAGGGAAAAGGTTCAAAAATGCCCTTAACGTATTAAAAATGGTTCAGAAATGCCCTCCTCCCACCTATTGGATCAAATTTGCCCTTTCTTCCACCTATTTGGTCAAAAATGCCTTTAACATATTTGAAATGGTTCAAAAATGTCCTTCCACTTATTGGATCAAAAATGCCCCTAACCTATTAGAAATGGTTCAAATTTGCCTTTCCCTCTAACTATTAGATAAAGAATTCCCTAAACATATTAGAAATGACTCAAAAATTTACTAATTCTAATTATATCTGTCAATAATTTTTCCAACATTACTTTGACAATTATTTGTTTTTTTTTGAATTTTTTTTGCTTGTTTGTCTTACCTAATAGAAGTATTTGCTTTAAATAAAATATATGAACTAACATGTGAATTAACCCGAATGTATGTTGTATAAAAACATTATCTTTGTCACGAAGAAGAGGAATTTCATTATGTATGCCCATAAAAAGATAATTTTTGTTGATTTTTTTTCTTAGTGTAAATACAGTATCAGTTAACATAATTTATACAAAAATTTTAGTAGTTTTAAAAGACTAAAATTGTTGGAAAATGGAAAAAATATATAACTAAGATGCTAATAGAGTAAAATGAATTAAAAAGTTGAGTTTTAATTTATTCAAATTTGAAGGCTAAAAAGAATTTTAAATAATATTTTGATGTTATAAAAATATTATATTTATTGATAAAATATATTAAGATCGCACGAAAGATGGGCATATTAAATAGTTGATAAACATACTTTTAGGTAGAAGGAGGGCAAATTTGAACCATTTCTAATTGGTTAATGGCATTTTTGATCCAATAGGTGGGAGGAGGACATTTTTGAACCATTTCTATACCTTAAGGGCATTTTTTATTCAATATGTAGAAGGAGGGCATTTTGAACCATTTCTAATACATTAAGGGCATTTTTGAACCTTTTCCGTTTCATATACCCCAAACAGTGGTTCAAAGGTTGGATGAAATCAGGAGAATTTTTTTTCAGAAATTATCCTGGAGGGTTCAGTGGACCACTCCAATATACTTTGAACTTATCTATTACAGAAATTGATTTCATCATAGTATTCAAAAACCAAATGTAAGTAGGCTGATCACGTTATTCTTTTTGGTAATTTAATTTCACAAGATTCATAATCTTGGTCCAGGTCGTTCCACTGACGAGTGTGTCAGGTAGTTAAGAGTATTCTATTACTTACCATGCTTTGATTTTTGAATTGGAATAATGTTTTATAAGGGATGAAGTAATCTTAGCATATGATCTCAATGTCTCAGGGTCACAGCAAATGCCTGGCAGATGTATGTGGAGCTTTGCATTGTGACCTTGTGATGGAAATCAAATCCAAGAAGACCAAGTGTAATCCTGCGGCAGCAGCACGAAATCGTCATTTATGTGAGGTTACCTTCTGAACATAAGCCTATATGTTGGATTAACTTGCCAATTCTACTGATTTCTCTTTGATATCATGTCCATTGTCCCCCCCCCCCCCTGTAGGGTCTTGCAGACAATTGTTTTCCTGCTAATCAGAGTCCATCATCAACTCGTCTTCATGGTATGATTTCTCCATAGTGTTAGAATCTGAAGTAATTAAATAGTTGCTTCCACTTGTGATGATCCTTGGTTGGTTTGATGTCAGAACTATTCTTACGCCAATTCTGTGATGCTCACACTTGCTCGGGGGGGAGAAAACCATTTTCTAGAGGAGGAAAGGTATGTTTGATTACTGACATACCTTAATTATGTGCCTTCTGTTAAATCAAAATAAAAGTTGTTCGGACGGATTAGGGACTTTTGACCTATCTTGAGTATAACTTCATACGATACTCTACTGAGATGTAAATTTTGTCCGGTAATTTTGGCTATAGTTGTTCAAGTGGAGATTTTATCTAACGTTTTGTAATCTTTTCTACTTTTATGCATGTGACATTATATTTGCAGAAGCATACAAATCGGTTCTACTTGGCAGCTTCAGTATTGACGTTGATGCTGCTCCCTCTATTTTACCTTATTGTCTATTTGTACCAAAGGTACTTCCTCCAAAGTTTGCATCAGCTAGTCTCCCTCAAAATTTGCGTTAAAATAATTACTTCTTCATCTGCAGAGAAATAAAAAGGGGAACTCAAGAACTTAAGCGCATAGCAAAAGTTGGAAAAAAAGCAAAACCTTCTTAGCTGTATACTGTGGTGATACACTTTTTGGGTGAGGATATTTATCTATCTTATTACCTCATGTTAGAAAGAAATGGTTCCTTTGTCGTAACGCATGCTACACAAGTTTATGTATGTATTTCATAGTTAGCTGAAACATTTGCATCATGAAGGGATGGTAACTGATTAGCGTTGTTCATCTTGTTGTCTGCTGTAGGAATCTCTTGGTGATGAATCATTTACCATTGCTGGATGATCAGAGATCTGATGCAGAAGTCAATACATTTCCTCCGTCAGCATGGTACAATGCATCTGGGCATTAAACTCTTGTCAGCCTGGATCAACCGATGTCATTGAAGCAGCAGCTAAATTCTTACTCTCTGTTGTATCAATTCTCTGAGACCCAGAGAACAGTTTTTTTTAGAAGACAATCACTATCTCTTTTCTCTTTATGAATTGTACATTTGGGAGAACATGAAATCTTCGTGTTGTATGTTTCTTTGGGTAATCTGAAGTTCAATTTTTGGGGTGTGTTGACCTTGCATTGTTATGACTGGTAAGTGGTAAGCTCGAAAAAGTGTTAGCAAATGGAAAGGCATGGTGCGGTCAATGGCCGCATTCCTTTTAATACTTTTCTTGTATTCTCGTTGTCCAACCTATAATTGGTGTTACCTGGAGGAAATAGGAGATGAATTCTAAATAATGATATAGAAAACATTATAAGCATTTGCTATGTCATTTGTTTTTGGTGCAAGGAGAGAATTTCATGTGTATTAATAGTAGGACAAGCTTAATAGACAACTGTGGATGACCGATTTGAGTCGTACATATTTTTGGACACCAAGTCCGTATTTATGAAGAAATCTTGACTCGTAAAAAAGGATTTTGAATAAACAGTTGGGGTCAAACAACCAAGTTACATTTGCCAGCCTTGACTAAATATGCTTTGCTAGAGAAACCTTCCGTGCGCTCCCCATAAGGCCATAATTATATGTTCTACTCAGCAGTATGTTTCATACACATTCGCCTTTGCTCTATCGAGGTTCCACCAGTTCACATGTCGATAAATCTTACATCAACCAACTGATGACATCCAAGTATTGGGAGTCTCTCCTGCATTTCACTGCCAGCATTGCTAACAGAGCAGCTCAGAGAAGTCTCTTCTTAACCATCGAGGCTGAAACTTATGGAGCTAACACATTGAACGCGAGGCATATTAACTCATTAGACAATAAGAAACCATCAGGGTCACTAAGCCTGATATATGACAACACCTCATTGATCTTGTACCCTTCAGATAACAAAGAGCTGAATTCTTCTGAGGTGATTTCCCTCCTCTGCTCATCCAAGCAGACAACATGCCCACTCTCAATATGAGGCTTATAGACTTCACAAAGGGAGAGAATAGTCGAACTGCCAAAAGCATTGGCAAATGACTTCAAATCCAACCCTCTAGCAGTTCTCAACGACAGCATAACAACATCCATTGCTACGTCTTGGGCGTCTACTTTACTGTCCTGGAAACAATTCACTAGTCCATTCTCCAAATTTTGCACATAACCCATGTAATCTTTCAGCTTCCTTGGCCTTGAAAACCTTAGTCCATTAAGATAACTGGCTGACCCCAGTCCAAAAGCATAAAAAGGTTTGTTTATCCAGTATGTGTAATTGTGCTTACATTGATAACCACTTTTGCAGTAGCTACTTATCTCATAGTGCTCATAACCAGCATCTCTTAGCATTTTAGAGCCCATTCTGTAAAAATCAGCAGATTGATTTTCAGAAGGCAGAGGGAATTCCCCTGCTGTATACCTGTGGATACAACAATATCAGTTCAACAGTTGAATGTGTAAGTGTACTCAGTACGAATGTGCTCTTTTTGATACTAGTGAAAAATGTAGGATATTCTTCTCTATACTTGTACAATATCGAAGTTTCATGTTTACAGCTGAAATACCTATTGCAGTAGAAGTTATGGAGAAACTCTCAACAAAAACGCATATGATATCGCACCATTGAAAATTAGCGGATAA
Organism: Solanum dulcamara; assembly: GCF_947179165.1. NCBI lineage: Eukaryota > Viridiplantae > Streptophyta > Magnoliopsida > Solanales > Solanaceae > Solanum > Solanum dulcamara. Next base: position 10,932,980 of record NC_077243.1, read on the forward strand.
AAGATGCCTCAATAACAACAACAACAAATCCATGTAATCCCACAAGTGGAGTCGTGGGAGCTAGAGTGTAAGGAGACCTTACCCCCTACCTTGAGACGGTAGAGAGTGTTTCCAATAGACCTTCGGCTCAAAGAAAGATGTGAAAGAAAGCAGTAGCAACAAGCAGAAACAACAACAAGATAGTAGGATAATCCAGCGGACTCTCTTTTGTCTTGCAAACCCCTTATTCTGTACTCCCCTATTCTTGAAAAGACGAGGTTAAAGAAACAACAAACAATAATAAAAATCTAAGAATACGAAAATACAAGAATAAAACAAACACTCTGGGATAAAAGATGCCTCAATCCCAAATCAATTTGAAAAGTAGCTTAAAAGAGACTTGGAAAAAAAATGATAGCAAAGGAAAATCCCAATTTTCGCAAGTGAAGGTTCAAGGTTGTGTTACTCACAAAGATGCAAACTTTGTATCTTGCTCAACTTGTAAATCGTAAACTGACACATGCGTCGGATTTGCTTGAATAGTGAGGCTCAAACTTTGTTCCCACATATGTGGTTTCTGATGAGGAAGCGAAGATATAAGGTCCACACTCCAATTCTCAACACCACATGATCCAACAATGTCAATAGCCTCATGAATTTCCTGTACACCGTGCGCTCTTCCACAACTCTTAAGCAACTCCTCCTGGAATGCCTGAACCCCCAGAGACACTCTATTAATACCCAACTTCATCAAATCTTTCAATTTTTTAGCATCAAATGTACCAGGATCCATCTCTATTGAAATTTCAGCATTAGAACACACCCCAAATTTAGCGTCCAACGTCTCCAGGACTAGAGATACTAATCTTGGTGGCACAAGTGAAGGTGTCCCTCCGCCAAAAAATACGGTTTCAAGAGGTGACTTGAGGTCTGAAGGTATTGAAGTAGCTTTAATTTCTCTGCATAGGAAATCAACGTAGTTAATTATTCGCGGGTCGTCATCACCATGAGGTGAAGATAACCCCAATGCGACGATGGGGAAGTCGCAGTAGTGGCAGCGCTTTCGACAGAACGGGAGGTGAACGTAAGCTGAGGTTGGGGTATGCTGTTGTAGCAACATATTTTCCATTGAAGCATTTTGTCGAACAGGTTGTGGGGGATTTGTTATTGCAGTGATAATTTTGTTTGAGTAGTTGTGGGGATTTTTGGCCTTAGAGGGAAAAGCCGTTAATATGGGAGTGAACGTTGATCTCAGCATTTTTTTTTTGGGAAGTATACTGAGTAATTCGAACTAGGGGAAAACTTTATGTGCATAATTTTCCTATTTAATATTTGATGAGTGGGTTATTAAGGGCGACTGTGTTGGTGGAGCAGGAGGTATTTAATAAGGGATGCTAGTGAATAATTTCCTTAGCCAACATTTTCTCAATCGAGCATGTCACACAAGACTAGCGTAATGTGGTCACATCTCCTGTTGGTCTGTGAGATATTATATAAAAGTAGATTTATATAGTGTTTACACAAATGGCAACACTGGATTATTTTGAAAAAAAATTAAAATTGATGAGAAAAATAAGAAAATTGCATGATTCTTTTTGGGTGGCCCCTAAATATTATAAATATTCTGTGGATCGTGTCGAGCCTAGACGTATTTCTCTTTCAGGTATTTACGGAGGGTCTCGTAAAGGTTTTAGAAAAAAATTGACCGAAAATCATATCACAAAAATATTCATAAGCTAACACATAAAAAAATTTAAAAAAATCATGTATTTTCACTTAAATAGCCCCTAAATGCTATAAATATGTCATTGATCGTGCCAAGATTACATGTATTGCTCCCACGGGTACTTAAGGAGGATCCCATACGGGTTTTGCAAAGAAATCAACATATCACCAAAATATTCATATGCTAAGACAAACGAAAAACGAGAAAATCGCATAATTCCACTTTAATGGCCCCTAAATGCTATAAATATGTCGCGGATTGTGCCAAGGTTACACATACTACTCCCACGGATACTTACAGAGGGTCCCGTAAAGATTTCGAAAAAAATTAACCGAAAATTATTTCACCAAATTATTCGTGGGACAACACAAACGAAAAATAAGAAAATCACTTAATTCCGCTTGAGTGACCCCTAAATGCTATAAATACGACGTGGATCGTGTCGATGCTACACGAATTGCTTCCACGGATAATTACGGAGGGTCCCGTAAAGATTTGGCAAAAAAATTGATCGAAATTCATATCACCAAAATATCGATGGACTAAGACACAAGAAAAATGAGAAAATCGTCTAATTCTACTTGAGTGACCCCTAAATGTTATAAATATCCCGCGGCTCATGTCGAGGCTATATGTACTGCTCTCACGGGTACTTACGGAGAGTCCCGTAAAGGTTTTAGAAAAAAATTTGACATATCACCAAAATATTCATGGGCTAATACATACGAAAAATGAAAAAAATCACCTAATTCCGCTTGAGGGCCCCTAAATGCTATAAATATGCGGCGGATCGTGCCGAGACTACACGTACTGCTCCCTCGGACACTTAAGAATAATCTCGTAAAAAATTTGAAAAAAATTAATCGAAATCATATTATCAAAATATTCATGAGCTAAATTATAACAACTTATTTTTTAAAATATTTTTAAACTGCGATTAATAAATAATGTTGTAAAAAACATATAATATTATTATAAATAGGTGGATGTCCATGAGGTCTACCTTTACTGTAGGAGTCTATCTTCTCCAAGTAATATTGGTACTCTTTAATACCTATAAAAGGCTCTGAAAATGATAATGGAAACACACCCACATATAATAGAAATACTGCTGTACTTTTTTCTTTTTTTGTCATATTATTTCTCTATCTTTCTTTTTCTTTATTATACTTTCTTTTCCTTTGTTATTTATATATTATTATTATTATTATTATTTTATAATAAATATCACATTATAAAAAGATAATAAGAGAGTGTAGTGGCATTGGATAGCAATTCACATTATTCTACTTGAAGAGAACATTTTATAAAGGAAATAAAAATCGCAAAAAAGAAAAATGAATAAAATTAAGAATTTTTTTTTCTAGAAGAACTTTTATACACTTATAAAAAAGAAATATATAGAATATTGGTCACTTGAAAAACAAATTATAGATAGGGAAATTAACATGTTTAGTCCCTCAAATATCAATGGATGTTTATTTTGATCAAGTCAGTCCAATTTTGGCGCGAAACCGTTCCTGCTACAATTTCGCTCAATCTCTGTTTTTGACGGCGAAAAAAATCCCTTCGTTTTCGCGTCTACTGTAAGATTCCTCTCAAAATCCATGAATTCGAGAGAGCTGACTCTGGTATCAGCTGCAGCAGTGATTGGTGCCTTTGCTTCTGCTGTGACCATTCGCTTATTCTTAAATCCCAAAAGACGTTCTGTTACTGATCCAGATTCGGCACTCAACGGTTTCCACCAAAGGAAGTCGTCGTCTCCTCAGAATCCATTTGATCCTTCAAAACGAAAAGGGTTTGTGGATATTAACTTTTATCATCGATTTTTCAGTTCCATAGTTATGTATTTTACTATGGTTTTTGTGATTGTAGGTATTTGTCGTGGGATGATTACTTTATGGCGATTGCATTTCTATCTGCTGAACGATCCAAGGATCCAAACAGGCAGGTACTACTCTAATTTGTGAACCTATTTTAAGCGTTTTTATGAATATGATGTTATTCGGATCTAGTGGATGATTGAACTTATACGCCAACTTTTTGTTGAATTGTTGCATCTTTCGTGCTGAGGTGTTGTAATTACAATTGTCGGCAGCCTTTCACTGTTGAAACCTTTGATTTAGATTGGTAGGATTCTGTCTAATTTCTTAAAGCTAATATATACCTCATTGTGTATGAAAATATCGAATATGAAAGTATTTACACCAAATAGAAAGTACCAAGTAGTCTTCAGATGATACACAAACTAAAGTTTCCCATACGTGAAGAAAAGCTACTGATTACTATTTCTTGTTTATTCTGCCTTTAAGCTGAAATCAAAGTAGTTATCTGTGGCTGTTGCCCTTTTAACCTCACGATAAAAAGGGTTTTCTAATAATGAGTGATGATTGGATTGTTTCTAACTGAATGAATGAAGCTGTTTGTTTATAGACAGTTGCATGATAAACTGTACTTGTCGAAATGACTCTTGTTTGTGGTGCTCTAGTTAAATGCTCTGATCTCTCTTGTATGTTATTTCCTCTTTTTATTGCTCTAATGCTACTTTGAGGTTGAGTTTCTTGATTCAGGTTTCAGAAGCTCCCTTGGGACTAACCCTTTTCTGGCTGTTTGGCAGGTTGGAGCATGTTTGGTGAGTCAAAATTACGTAATACTAGGTAAGATGTATTTGATGGAATCAGCTCTCATAGCTGAAAAATGTTTTATATCATTAAGTTTTATTGTGCAAATTGTATATGATTAGGAAGAACTGCATAAAATCATCTGATTATCTTTGCTGGAGTGGCTCAAAGATAGATGAGCTAGTTGATTCACTTAGGTGGATCAAGGGTATGTGTTCACATTCACTCAGGACCTCAATACTTGGTTATATTGACTTAAGATAGTGTTCTTAATCATTTCTTGATTTGAGAACTCAGATGGTCCTATGACTTGGCCTTTCTATTGACTGAGTCATCTAATTTTCGTATTGGTTTAAATGAACAGAAAAGATTAAACAGAGATGGTTACTTCTGAAATAGTAGGGAGGTTCAAAAAGCTACATTCACCACTTATGAAATGCTTTCCTAGAAACTGCAAACATTTACAAGGCGCAAGCCTTCAGTTGCCCATCTTAAGTTGCTTTAGTCTTTGCACAGTAGTTAGTATTATTTAATGTATCCTCTATCTCAATTGTATCATTTGACATAGAATAGATATGGCCACATTGTAATACTTGGGAGTATTTTGATGTTGGAAGTCTATCTTTGACTCTCTGATTTGTTGTCTTTTTCGTATGGGTATTTATTATTTGATTTGTTTTTCCGTACTACATGAATGTTTGATTAGGCTAATCGCATGATTTCTAGAGTACACATATTTGGGCAACATATTTACTGCCAATAGGTTATTGGATTCCATCTAATTGATGCTCTAATTTTAGCCAGGCATTGGATACAATGGGTTCCCGCGTGGCTGTTCTGATGACAAGCTTCCTTGGGCAAAGGTTGTTAGTGTTCAAAGAGCATATATCTTTATTATTGTCACTGTTATTCTAACTAATTCCCAAAATTTCAGAAATCTAAAAATGGGAATCCATTGGAAACAAAGTATCCGTAAGTAATAAGCTTCTCTGAGACATTTTTATATGCAATTTATGTTCGTAGACTACATAATGTTGTTTTATAAGTTTGTTATTACCATACCAGTCGTACTATCCATAGACTACAATCTACATTTGATGACTCTTGCCTCATCTTAAGCTTACCAATTCTCTTGCAGTTATGTTTGTCATGCTGAAGTTAATGCCATCTTGAACACAAATCATGCATCTGCTGCCGGACAGGTTAGCTTGGGTCTTGATCCGTGCAATATCGACCCAATGTCCTGTCACTCCTACTGCCAATCCCCCTTCTTTCTCTCTAGAAAGCCTCTTTTCTTATCAAGTCTATTGGAAATTATTTTATCCGCCCTGCGTTTTGCACAGTATCTCACAGAATACGTCCTACCCCTATTATGCAGAGGCTCTACGTGACAATGTTTCCTTGCAATGAATGCGCAAAGATTATCATTCAAGTAAGTCTGATCCTGTATGACCTAAACATATCGATAGCGTTCTCAACAACATTTTCTACTATGTTGTTAATATGGAAGATCGCTCTGTTTGGGAGCTTAAGCTTTTATTGGATGTTTCATTTTCCATTTTCCAGTGAGACATGCTCTGGCAGAAATTATGTGAAGATAACAAATTGTTCGATTTCCATTAATGAAAAGCTATTGAACAGTTTGCAAAAGAATTTACTAGTCACTTTATAGCGGAAAAACTTGGATCAGGATTTTGTGCTCATAATCCCTAACAAATTGAGATAAATACAGATATAAGTAGGCACGTTTGTTGCTTTTTTAAGATATAAAGTTTAATGCGACTAGAACTAGGTTTGTAATTAACTTTGCATCTCTGCATCTTCCACCATCTCCCTTTGGTTTCCATTAATTTATATTTCACAAATATCTGTATTTGCAGTCTGGTGTTTCAGAGGTCATTTATTTTGTGGAGAAGAGATTGGATGGTTCTGACATAGCATATGTTGCTTCCCACAAACTTCTGTCGTTGGCTGGCATAAAAGTAAGTATTTTTAGTGTCAACTCCTCCAAGAAATGGTACCTTCCTTGTCAGAGACACATCTTACCGATGGAAAAAAAAAAGATTTCTTCCCCGTACCTATAATCCTTGGTGAAAAAGTGAGCAACTCAGTTATTTTGATTTGTGAACTTATTTAAATCCTGGTTGTAGGTAAGGAGGCATCAACCGCAGATGAAAGAGATTTCAATTAAGTTTGAAGAACTATAGACACTCCTAGATGATGTGCTCTTCTCTAGGCCTTAATGTGTCTTGTGCATCTCTCTTGAGAAAAGGATCGAATTGATGCATCTTAGTAATGCTGCTAAGAGGGTTGAGGGGGCTCAGTTTTACCATGTAGGGTGTTCAACTCTTTGACATGTGTACTAATGTTTGTAATTTTTCACTTTAAGACATGAAACTGAAATTTCTCGTTATTCCCTAAAGCGCCTTCCTATTAAGCAACGTTAACAGGTGTTTTAGTTCCAGAGTGAATTGATTTTTTGTAGACAAAAGTTGGTAATACGTTGATATGTATCCATTTCATTAGAAGTTTGAAACAGAAACATGCTTATGTGGGATTTAATTTGTAATCAGATTCTCTGATGGCTATGAATTGAGACAATTCATCCCTTAAGCCCGCCTGTAGCAATAGAGAATTAGCCTGCATTAACTTGGAATCCGTTGGCACGTTATAGTTTAATTCAATTAACAAAAGATGGATCATAGAAAGAATACTGAAATGTTGGTTAGGATGTATTCATTAATTTAACACCTTCACAGATCCAAATTGCTAGAAACAAGATGGGGACAATATTTGATTAACCTTTTAGTTATACAACATGAACCCAATCTCTGTAAGTTGTTGCAATATAGTCTAGGCCATTGTCTTTTACATGCCTTCAATCCCGCATGCTGGAATAGGAACACCATCTCACTGTCTATTCATTCAGACAAAATAAGTACTTAAAAGCATTAAAAATGCCTCCAAAATCCCAAATGTATCAAGCTCACTCCAGCAAGCTTAATTTTTCTCCGAAGCAAGGAAATTTTACACAAACATCATGCAACTTCGAGCAAGTTTTACTTTTCTCTACAGCAAGAGTTTCTCCTTCTGTATTTCAGTAATCTAATCAGCATTAAGGGCCTCAAGTTGCCTTCTTAGCTCTTCAAGGTCATCTGCAGGACCAACTGTCTCTGTGACAGTTGGTTTTGGGTATTCATCAGCTACTGGCAGCTCATGAACAATACCTTCAGGAAGGACATCTACAAGAAAAAGAAACAATACATTCAGGTTAAAGTGTAGATATTATAAGTATGATATTTTCAAATGATTTCAACCATTAGTTCTTTTTCTTTCTCCTTTAAATTGTAACCTAAAATATGATCCATCACATAAAGTATAGTTGTAGGAAGTAACTGTCACAATGATATCTGGAATATTTTCTTTTTCTAGTAGTCTTAACACAATTCTATGCAACTAGTGATCTATTGTCTAATTATTTGTTACAATGCCACAAGTGACCACCTAGAAGTCATTCTATATTGTGTAGAGAATTGTTCTAAGTTTTAATTGCTCAGTAAAAGCCAGAGAAATAGACACATACAAACAGTGACTGTTTCACTTCCACCTGTATAAACTAGAAATCAATCCAAAAAGCTAAACACAAGAAAGAGAGAAACTGTCCTAGTATGACTTAGTGAACTCACATAAAAAGTTTGAAGGGCAATCTTTTCCTTCCAACTTCCATTCTCATGACTTCGTCCTTTTACCTTTTAACTCTCCAAACTTCGTGTAATTTCATTCTTTAGCTCACTGCTTCTCAGTTTTAGCATTTCAGATGTTTACATGGAAAACTATGGATATCACAAAGTAAGGGTTAGTCACAACATCCTGGACAAAAGAAACTTTTATATTGAGCAATATTCTCTTCATTTTAGAGTTATGAACTATGATCCATCCAAGAATTTTAAGTTAGCAGATCAACTGTTTTTTTTTTTTGAGAAATAGCTAGCGGATAACTTGAGGCTACAAAAGCAAAATGTCTATCAGAGTTGACAAATACCTGAATTTTTCACGACAGAACCATCCACCTCTTCGTCATCAACAACGCTGAAAGATCACAAGGCAACAATGAAATCAATTAGTTGAACAACAACAAGATGAATAACAGTTATTAAGACAATAACTTAAACTAGAAACTCAAGAAAGCTGAAAAGTGTTCTTTTTTTTTTACCAATATGACTATATGAGGCATGCGAGAAAGTAGTTGTCTCTAGGCTTACCTCGTGTTTTTTGTTTTTAATTTGGGTAAGTTATGAAGCTTACCTTATGTTCCATTCATTATCTGCATGAACAGGGTTTTCTGCAGGTGATAATGCTTCTGTGTCTGCCTTTGCTTTAGCAGCAGCATCCCTGGTAGGCTTTGCAAGAATGTATTCCTTCTGCAAAGTAGAGGTCACCATAAAATGTCAGAACTTCAATTGAATATCAAATAAAGATGACCTCACTTGTAGGACCACGGCCACTATACCTGTCGTTCCAAACAAGCAGTGTTTGAACATTGTGAGTTTGGCTTCATCTCCATTGTTGGAAAATAATCTTTGAGGGCATTGTACCCCTACAACAAGTAACAAGAAAGAAACTATAAACATCAAAATTCAAACTGTTGAGCTACACTTAATTTCTCTATTCACCTTGTCCTCCTTTTATAGGAGGCAAGTTCACTTCTCTACTTGATCATTTATTTGTTAAGGATGAATAGACAGTAAGAGGGAGTGATTAAGAAAGTCTTCCATACTTCAAAGGCTTGAAGGAAAAAAAGTCCAAGAAAGAACTTAAGTGCGATAAACATTCTCTCACACTCTCACATTTATCCTGCAGCCTTAGTGGGGGAGAAAAAGAGGGGGGGGGGGGGGGAGGGGAGAGAAAGAAAAAGAGATTGCAAGCTTTACCAGATATCGTGACACCTGTCCGAACTTCAACAAGTATTTCAATGTGTTTTGAACTAAAAGTCCAGCAACAACTCCCTATTAAAGACAGTTCGAATGTTAATTTACCAAATCAAATAACGAATTTGTAATACAGCCTCAATCAAATCATAAACAAGATTCTAGCAGTTTTGCTGGAAAAAATTTCATATTATTCTTCAAAATCAAGTGGGAGCATAAACATGAGAAAATCCACCAAATTAGCAGCAAATGAGGCTATAAAGAGAGAATAATTTTAAAGATGAGAAGAACCAAATTTCAACCACAACTTCCAGTGTTTCTTTATATAATTGCCTATCGTTTTAAAGTCTTTCACATGGTGATCTTCAGGCAGAGAACTTAGAACTTGGCGTGCATAAAATTAATAAACAGAAAGGGAACAGATAAATAATCGAAGACTTAAGGTTTTCATACCATTGTAGTAGGTAGAGATGCAGCACAAACCCCTTCACGCTTTAGGGTCCGTTCATCAATTCCAGATGCTACAACCTAAAAACACAAGTATTCCATTACAGTGAATTATTTAGTTTACTTGAAAGCAAGCTTAGTTGGAGTTTATAGAGAAAACTGAAATTTGGCATACGATCGTTACAGAAATCAAGAACCCACTTCAAGTAAAGATTGGTGATACTTGGTTGAAGCCATTAAGGAAAATTTCAATAACAAAACATACCAGGGGAGGCACACATGCAAAGCAGGCAGTTTCACCAGGAATTAGCAATTGTATGTGACCTGACACAGCATCTTCAGATACACCTACCAGATTCCATCAATGTCTGGTTTAATTCAGAGGTTCCTGACGCACATGAAAGACAAAAAAATAACATGAAATTCAGCCATTTACCAGATTCCATCCATGTCTGGTTTAATTCGTTGCAGGCCTGCATTGCGATGAATTACTTAGTGGGTTAATTTACCAAACAAACGAATAACCTAAAACCTAATATCAAGTAAACTTGTTTTTATACCAATTAAAGAAGTACTAGCGAAAAGAACAAGTTTGGAGATACTTTTACACAGAGGAATTAGGGGACACGAAAACACACTGGCCATTAACTGAAATTTTAGGTAGCAGATATTTGCTCACCTGATTTACCACCATCCTTGCTTCATAATTATCTACACAGCTCAATACGAGGTCTACCCCACTACCACTCTTAGTTGGCTGGAATGATTTATTTGTAAGACTTGACATAAATGTGCCAAAACCTTCCACGGTTGTTATATTCAACGTGTAGCTCTACAAAGACAACCCAGTTAAATGAGAATAAGAGGAAGATGGAGAAAACCCTCAGAAATTAAAGGATGCAGGAAAACAGTCATATTATTGAAAAAGTGTAAAACATTATTAGCAAAGAAATGTCACAAGTAACCCACACTACCATAGTAATGTTAAGTTCAAATCGGACAAAATTCCAATGAATCTTTTGGCATGGGCATACACATTCATGCAGTATGTAAAAGCAGAAACAATGCCCAAGTCTTCAATTGCAACACATGCACTGAACATGGTCCAGAGAAAGAGATGGCACTTTAAAGAACAAATTATTAGCTTCTTTCATGCTTCAAGTTCTAGATGCAGGAAGGGGTTATATTTTAATCCATAAATGGTCTGAATCAAGTTTTCTAGGACAATCCATGCAAGAAAAGACTATATACATCCAGACTCCAGGGACCAGTTAAGAAACTAGAAGATGTCAATGCCACACTCACGACCTAGTGAAGTCATCATACTCGTACCCTATCTATACAGTGAGGATACCAACAAGAGGCATTATTGTCAACTGACATAAACCAGAATTGATGCTCAAGCTAATAGATAAATAGGATGAAGGATATTGAAAGAGAAAAGTTCTCTTTGTTAATACGAAACAAAATTCTAAGTGTTATAGTTTCATAGGACCTCACCTCCAATTAAAGAAAAACTAGTTCAAAATAAGGCAAAACATTTAAGAAAAATTAACAGTTGATTTTACAAGGACATGATATTTTTGTCATCCAACTGTATCTTCAGGAATGGAATGGAAAGAAGAAACAATTACTTTAATTTTGTTTATACCCTTAGCTTGGTGAAGAAGGGCCCCAAACAACTTTCCTTTAAAACAAAGCCCTAAGTGGCAAACTGCAAACAATCCTACCTCAAGCACAACATCAGGATTTATCTCTGAAAGAGTTTGTACCGCAGCATCTGTCTTTGTCATACCGACCTGGAAGTGACATTAGAATTGTATGGTAAAATGCCGAAGTGATAGTTCTTTATAGCTGAAACAAAGGATACTAATTTATCATGTTAGGAAAATATAAAAAATTATTGGCTCAACAAAACAAACTATCAATATTGAAACGTAATCACTCACTAGCTACTAAATATGTGCACAAGGAGATATGGAGATAAGAATATTTTCTAGAAAAACCTGCTCTGGGCGAAAAAATAGCCTATTCATATTAGCTAACTCCACTTTGTCATAATCATACAACAAAAGACGACCAATGCCACACCTTGTCAGCATCTCAGCAGCAACACTGCCAACACCACCTATGCCCTGTCATGAAGAAATTACAAAATCATGAGCATTTAAATATAGAAGACAAGCAGAGGCATTCTACACGAGTCTAAAGTAAAATATAGAGGACTCACATACATGTTTAAAAGAGTGTGAAGTCTAAATAATTATTCTGACAGCTTGATGGACGTACTAAAGATTTTGCTTTACCTAGGCCTTAATCAAGGCTCTAAGCCCTTTTAGGCACCAATATACGGCCTGGTAAAATAAATCCCACAGATACCTTTAGAAAGTCCAGGAGCTTAACACTCAGATTGGCAGTCAGTATAGCAGATGTATGATGGAAATAAAGGACGGTTTCCTTTTTGTTGATAAGTCAAAATAAAAGACAATATCTCAAGTGTAAAGCACAAAAATCATGACATTAATTTACACGCATCTAAGACCTTGACAGAAAATACTAAATTATATGAATCTCAAGTTCATAGCATTATTGGAAGTCATGACACATGTAAAACAATATTGGAGAGTAAAAATCTTGTACTATAACACTACAAATACAGAATTTAACACAAGGAGGGAGATAAAATACATACAACTATGGCAACTGAGAACTCTCTTATTCTTTCATAATTATTCACAATACCCATCCTCTGGAGTGCCATAAGCCTGCTATATGGATTGCTATCAACAACTTCAGCACTCATGTCCTGACACCATCACAATCAAGTAATTATTTGCTAAAGTTCTTAGTTAATTCCAATGACAATATGGCATTACGGACTATATACACTAACCTTGACTTTTGAACGGCGAGTAGTTCCTGACTTCTCAAGTGTAGCGATGTTTTCAGCATGCAAATGCATCTAGAAATACGACCAAAGAGAAGAATATATCAAAATCTCATGACCAGACATGCAAAAAAAAAAGATTGAAGGTTAATGGCATTTGAAAGATATGGTGATATTTTTAACAAACACAGTAGTGATTTTTTTTTAAAAAAAAATTCATTGAAGATGTTTCTCCTCCTTTTAAATATAATTACATGCAGGTTTAGACGTATAGTAAAGACAAAGTGGATGTGAAAGATCAAAATCCTGCCCAATTATGTTTCTACTTTGAAGTAAGCATGTTAAATTTTAAGGGATATCAAAAGGCAAATATATCCATTTCACATTAAACATACGAAGTAAACCTGAAGAACTTCTACATAGTAAAAGACATAAACCAAAGCCTATTTAGCCTAAGACATTATGCAGAATATGAATTTGAATATATTTAATAAATGCTTTTGAAACAAGGTGTGGTTCTGGATTACCGCCGGGAGGATGAACCTAATATGCTCTCAAACAACAACTATGCCGAAAAATCTTGGGTCATCTAGATGAATCTTCACCGACCATAATTCTCCATTTAAATTCATCTTAGGCCACAAAAAAAGTACTCTATTAGAAATCCTATTTTTTTTCCCTATGAAACTGCAATGCTTAAATTTATGACAAATCTAAAACACTCCAATTGCAGGTGAGTCTGATAAACTGCACATTCATTGCATCAAAAGTATGACTGATTGAATCGTCGTTGACCTAGGCAAACATGGTACCTAAATTGTGAGCATAATCAGCGTTCAATCAATTGACGCCATAATGAATTCACTATAACAGATCCAGTAGAATTAGACCTAACATTGGCGTTTAAGGATTAGGAGATGGAAGAATTCGCAACACCATTTTACTTACCTTTTCGATTAGAGCAAGATGGGAAGGATCTGAGATTGATTTCTTGAGAGAATGAAGATCATTCAGCATTTCTTTGAGCTCCACCTCCATGTTTTTAACGATTTGACGACTTCTCTGCTATGAATTTTGCTTTTGTATGCTGGGTTTAAACGCAAATTTATCAAATTTCATTAGTAACTGGTGCAATAGCTTTTGTCAGTCCTTAAAGTTTTGGAATCCTCATGTCATCGTCCCAATTCAAAATATGGAATTTCCTTTTTATTTTTGGGAAAGGAATTCCTTTCTTTTCTTCTTTCCTCTTCTTGACTTTTTTCTTAAAGAAAAGAAGAAATTACACATTCCTCCCTATAAGTTCTGACTTATTAGACAAATTTCAGTCCTAGTTCGTAATAGTAGTTTTTCTTATACAAATGAATGATATTTTTTTTTTTTCAAATTCATATCAATTGTGTTTGTTATCATGATTTTTCATGAAACATGTTCATTATCTTAATATATTTTCAATAATTTTTAAAACTTATAATTTCTTCCAAAATCTATGACCAAATGCACGGTGAAACTTCACGTAATACTTATCAAAAGAATTTGAAAAACTATGGCCAAACGATAGCTAAGGAGTTTGATAGATGTATATTATTGGCCTAAACTCTTTTTTCCCCATGTTTTACGTGCAATAAACATGGAGCTTGAAACTACTGGCGGTGATAGAAGCGAAACAGCACAATCTTATCGCTTAGCCTCGTACAAATAAAAGGATGAATATTAACATGTGGATAAAACAACGAAAAGTTGAAACATTGCAGTTGCAGGTAATAAGCAGGAAGCAAGAACTTCCAATACGGTCAGAACAGCAGATGCATAAACAACTGAATTCAATTTTGTGAAACTGAAAATCCAATATTACAAACATGGAAATAATGAAAAGGAGGAAAAGCTACAACATCAGGGAGCCAAGTCAAGGTTGGGCAGCCTCCAAGAGTTTCTCGTATACTTGTCTAGCTGTCAAATCCTCCACCTGATGCAGTCAAAGAAAAATAGTCAGTGAAAGAGTCGAACCTAGAAATAACTAATATGCAGTGTTTAACAAGGATACTTCTCTAAAACCAAAATGTATGTTGTGTAGTAATGGGAGGATTTAATAATATTTGTAAGCGTTTTCAAAGTGCACCTATTGTGAATGAAAAGCTTTTCACTGATGACATTGGTAGAAATCCTTGACAGGACTACACCACTAAGCAACTGAATTTATTAATGCCTATCGGCTTTAATGTTTCAATTTGTCCCCTCAAAATTGAAATTTACTAGATGTAAGGCCAAGTTGATGCAACTGGTAGCTGCAGGTATACTCCTCTGCACGTGCCTACAGCTTCTTGTCATGCAGCTTATTATTCAAAGACAATATAATCAGACAAAGTGGTTTCTTGGCAAAGCTTAGAATAGAGAGCACTTTCTTAGATTTGGAAACAGGTCATCTCCCCACGCATTGATACACAATCACTAAAGTTTATTTAGGACAATTAGCCTAGGTCATATTTCCAACTGTGGAGTTTCCTCTTGGCTCTTCCTGCTTTTAGACCAAAATGTAGACGAATACCTTCTCGGGTATCCAGCATCACTGAACTTTGATCCTACAAATATTCTTCTGTGGAGCTTCTATTGAATTTGATATTCATGTCACACCAAGCCCCAGAACTTGACACTACAGCCATAATATATATGCAGAAGATAACAGGGAAGACTTATGCTCAGTGTCTCACAAGATATATAAAGGTTAGAATTATGGTTTTATTTCTCAAGGAACTAGAGAATATTTACAGTTTATTTTTTAAAAATGGTAAGTACTATTGATGTTGAAACTGGCACTAGAGAATATCTACAGTTTGATCCAGCCAAAGAGGAAATTGACAAAAAAATATTAATAGACAAAATAGAAGTGTGTATGGGGCAACCACACTGCTAGATAAGAATTGTACAATTTGGACTTACTACAAGAAGCTTTGATTTGCTATTCCATCCTCTTTGGAGAGTCATCTGAGATAGTTTCAGACCCAGTACCTGCAACAACAGAAAATACTAGTAGTTCAGCGAATCAACCAACAAAGTATCTGAATTATGTGCTCAAACTTGATAGTTTTGCCAAGACGCAAAGCAAAATGTTCAGCATACTCGGCCCATGAATTCCAGAAGTTCATTGTTAGCTTCCCCACGAGCTGCAGGTGCGGTTACAGTGACCCGAACATCATCTGCATTCACTCCTACAACAGTATAAATGTCAAATAAGGTTCTCCTGAAGATTTTAGAAGGGTCACTTCTTCTGTTCTTCTACGTAAGTTGATTAATGTTAGCGCATTTTTAAGACATGAAGTGCAAATCTCTGGTCGTTTGGTGTAAGGGATAAACATAAATAGTTATGGGATAAAAAAATAGTCCAGGGATAAAATTTTGGTTGGCAAGTTTGGTTGGCAAGTTTGGGATAACTTATCCCACCATTTATGCCATAGTGATGGGATAAGTTATCCCATATACATGGTGCGATAAGTTATCCCACCTTATCCCAGGATAATTAATCCTGGGATAACTTGTTCCCAACCAAACGACCTCAAGTCACATCTAAAGAGAGTCTTTCCTCCATGTTCAAGAGCATATCATTGTAACAGAAAGCTAAGGTATGTTTTTATTATATAACCATTTTTCTTTTTCACCAAAAGACTATTTTAAAATAAAGTTGTCCCAAAACAAAAACGTTCTAGCCTTCCACCACCGAGGCAGGTCCATATGCAAGTTCTGAGTTTGGTCACCCGCAACATCAACATCGAGGCCAAAAAAGATAATTTAACAGTACAACCACTAAATTCAACTTTTAAAACTAGCAGAAGAGTAGGAATCACTATTAAGTGTACTTAATCAACTGCAGAATTGTTCAGTTGACAAATTATTTCCCAGCTCTAAAGAAATTGAAGCAAATAAGAGTGTCTAACTACCAAAAATCATTGAAAGATTATTTACTTGTAATTGCTGACCGTTGGGCACGGTCCTCAACTTCTATCGCCACTTGCACAAGGCCACCTTCTAACTGTGAGATGCAGGGTGGTACAGGAGCATCCTACATCAACAAGAAAATAATAATTCCTAAAGGTATATCTGTATCTGGAAGAACATGTGTATAAGTTGACACATAAGACACCCTTCCACAAAGGAAAACAAGGAGCATTCTGTGATAGAATAAAGCTTGAGAATTTTACATGATCTTACAAACAAGCAAGGGACATAGAATACAGAAAGATTACACAAGCTAATGCAGAAAAGATGTTTCAGAAACCAGACAACAATCAGTTTTATGGCTTGCTGCAAATCCAGAGAATATGTAGGCATAACTATGCAATGCGACCAGGAAGTGAATAACAGCAAAAACAATAAAGATATAATACCTGTGGATTTGTCTCAGCCGCAATAGTACTAAGTGCCCCATCAACTACATATATAAAGGAGGCAGTCTCCAGATCTTCTTCTGCCCGATAGCAGACAAACAGGCCACAACCCTTACAGGACATCCGAAACTGCTTCTCCATTTTCCCTTCACCACTTTAAAGCAAAAACAGAAGGTTTCAAAAGAATTTTCCATATTAAACTGTTACTCATATCAGTCATCAATAACAAAATTCTTTTCCAGTGAAGCAAGAGGCATAAGCTAAAGATCTCTAAGTTAATAATGGATAGACACCACATAAACGAGCAGCAGTGAAAGGCCAACCGACAAAGTACATCGGAAAGAAAGAAAGTAATTTACTCCAGGTCAAGTTCAGTTTTTCTTACTGACATTTGACTGTATTTTACTCACCATCTTTGTGGTTCCCCAAAGGTAATAATATTTTGGTCTGCATGTTCTCCATGTTCATTCTATTTATGTATTCCAGTAATAACTCTGAAAGACCTATTTACAACACTTCTGATGATGTCATTCCACTAAGGTCAAGTTCATTACTGCTGGATTATATCAGCTTCTTTTTAACTCTCCGCATCTAGCAGCACTTCCCTTTCAAACAGAGCAAGGTATTCCATTTTAAACTGAAAACATCTTGTAATTTTGACACGTAATTTTCCTACATTTCTTCTATACAGCTGATTGCATATACTGGTAAAGTAAGTAACAACAATAGACTAAAGTTAACAGGAACAGAAAGATTACCGTTTTAGAAGAACTTTCCCTGCATCATCTACACTCAGTCTTGCGAGATACTTTTTTTTATCCAATACATATGCTTTGTCGGTTTTCCTTTTTGGCATTTTCTGCAATTGATTGTCTACAACCATACTTTAGCAAGGAGAATGCCCTGTAATTGGCAGTAACGCCATAATATAGTAACGACAACAACACTGGAGTCTAAGGAGGGTAAGATTTACATAGTACTGTAAATTAAAAATTCAACGAATTTAAAAATAATTATCCGAATTAACGCTGATTCTTTTAGGGGCAGTGCGAGTAAATTGGTTTACAGAATAGAGAAAAAGAGGGGAGAGTACGAACCGGAGATGAGGACGTGCGAACTGCAGTGCTTACAGTAATAGACGAAGAGATCGGAGTTGGGACCGTCGGGAACTGCGTCCTCGCTAGAATATGTGTGCGTCGTCCTCTTCGGCATTTTCCCCCAAAACCTCTCGCTAGTGCACAGCCGGAGAAGATGAAGATTTTCTTCTATTTTCTTCTTCTCTGTTTTTCGTTTTTCTTTCAGCTCCTTGGATATTCCAAATACATTGTACTTTTGCCCTTGTCTTTTTCCTATTTGGACAGTTTGCCTCTCCAAGTTCATGGTAAAAACAATGAAGCCGAAGCCGAAAGGGTATAATTTTTTTGTAAAAATTTCAAAACGGTAAGTAATTTTATTTTGATACCGAAAGAAAAAAATTTCCAGCCCTCTTGCAAATTACCTTTTTCCATCTAACGGCTTTAAGGCAGTGCAAATTGTAAGTCGCATGCAGCCCTGCGAATTGTAATTCGCATGCGGCCTTGTGAATTCTAGGTTCACAACAACAACAACAATATACATTCTAGGTTCTTTGCTGTCATGACCCCGACCCAAATGGAATCATGCTTTCCCAAAGTCTTGGGAAGTTTCACCACAAAATTCATGACTATTCTCTCCCACTTTCATGCAGGAATGGACATCCTTTGAAGCAAATCTGCAGGTCTTTGGTGCTCATATTTACTTGTTGGCATTTCTGACATTTGGCTACATATTCAACTATGTCTTTCCTCATACCAGGCCACCAATATAACCGCTTCAAGTCTTGATACATCTTAGTCACTCCCGGGTGAATAGAGTATCGTGAATCATAAGATTCAGACAGAATCTTCTGAATTAGTCCATTTACCCGGAGAACACAAATCCTTCTCTTAAAGTGAAGCACCCCACCTGCATCATGTGTTGAGTCTTGAGCCTTGCCCATCAACACTTTTTCTCTAATTTCATTTAAGTTCACATCCTCAAACTATTTGGTCTTAATCTTTTCTATAAAAGTGGGCTTTAGATCAACTCCGGCCATTATCCCACCTTTTTCGAGATGCCCAGCCTCATGAACTTGGCCTCCAAGGCCTGAATCTCTCTAGCCAGGGGCCACTTAAGAGTCCCCAAACAAGTTAAACTGGCCATGCTCACCGGTTTTCAGCTCAACGTGTCTGCTACCACATTAGCCTTACCTGGATGGTACTGGATAGTGACATCATAGTCTTTAAGCAACTCCATCTACCTTCGCTTTCTCAAATTCAAGTCCTTCTAGGTGAACACATGTTGTAAGCTTCGGTGATCAGTAAACACGTCACACTTGACACCATACAAATAATGTCTCCAGATTTTCAGTGCAAACACTACTACTACCAACTCCAAGTCATGAGTCGGGTAGTTCCTCTTATGCACCTTCAATTATCGCGAAGCATATGCTATAATATTCTTATCCTACATCAACACAGCACCCAAACCAGAATGTGAAGCATTACAATAAACAATGAAGTCTTTACCTTCGACCGACAGGGTCAGAATTAGTGTTGTGGTCAGAAGAGTCTTGAGCTTTTGGAAGCTCTCTTCACACTTGTCAGTCCACTCGAATGACACTTCCTTTTTAGTCAACCTAGTCCAGTGAGTAGCAATAGAAGCAAAAATTTTCACGAACCTGCGATAGTAACTGGCCAACCCCATAAAACTTCTTACCTCGGTCACGGAACTGGGCCTAAACCAATTCTTAATTTCCTCAATCTTTTGTGGTTCCACCATCACCTCTTATTTTGAAGTAACATGAACTAAAAAGGCAACTGAAGGCAGCCAAAATTTACACTTAGACAATTTTTCATACAACCTTTGTCTTTCCAAAATACCCAATACAATTCGAAGATGGTCTTCATGTTCCTGTTCACTCTTTGAATACACCAATATATCATCTATAAACACTATCACAAATGAATTCGGAATGGTTTGAACACCCATTCATCAAACTCATGGAGGATGCAGGTGTATTAGTCAACCCAAAGGACATCACTAATAATTCATAGTGCCCAAACCTGGTCCTAAAAGTTGTTTTGCGCACATCCTTATACCTAATTTTCAGTTGATGATACCCAGACTTGAAATCAATCTTTGAAAAGACTGAAGCACCTTGCAACTGGTCAAAAAGGTCATCAATATGAGGTAAAGGGTATTTATTTTTGATGGTGACCTTATTCAGTTGTCGGTAGTCAATGCACATTCTCATACTACCATTCTTTTTCTTGACAAACAACACCGGAGCACACCAAGGGAAAATACTAGGACGAATGAACCTTTTGTCAAGAAACTCCTGAATTCAAGCCTTAAGATCTTTCAATTCTGCCGGAGGCATACGTTAGGGAGGGATGGAAATTGGATGAGTACCCGACTCTAAGTTAATGCAGAAATCCATATCTCGGTCAGGATGCAATCCAAGTAAGTCTGACGGGAAAACTTTCGAAAATTCACATACCACTGGATAGACTCAATAGTAGGAGACTCTATATCCACATCTCGAATATGGGCCAAATATGCCAAACAACCTTTTCCTATCATTTTTCTAGCCTGGAGAAAACACATGACCTTAGCTAGCTTAGTCTTGTACACCCCTTTCCACTTTAACCTTTCTCTCTCCGGGATCTCAAGAGACACAGTTTCTGCATTACAATTAAGTACAACAAAGTTGGGGGATAACCAAGTCATGTCTAAGATCATATCAAAATCTGTCATGTCTAAAATCATTAGGTCAACCCAAGTCTGGTATCCCATAAACATAACAAAACAAGCACGATACACATGGGTGACTATGACTGACTCTTTAACAGGGGTAGAAACATAAAAAGGGGATTCCAATATATCACACCGTGCATCAAAACCCAAGGCATATCTCACAAACACATAAGAATAAGTGGAATCCGAATCAAACAAAACAGTAGTCATCCGGTCACAAATAAGAATAGTACTTGTAATAACTGCGTCAGACGTCTCTGCCTCGGTCTTACCTAAAAATACATAGAACTGATCCCGATCATCTCGACGGGCTACCTCCCTGCCTGGCTGGACTACTCCTCGACCTACACTACCATTACCTCGCCCCCCACGGCCTCTCAAATTGCCTCCTCGCCCAACTTGTAGACGTCCTCTACCATTGCTCCCTCCAGCTGATGGGACCACTACTCTAGCCTACTGAGCCCACTCTCCATATAAGTCCTGGCTCTTAATAATTAAAACAATCGCGATCAAAGAACGGGCGGCTACCTAGAATGATACTCTTTGACTCTCCTGGGCTGGATGCTGCTGTAGAGTACCTGAAAAGCTGTCAGTAGAAGCGAGTAGTGCTGACTGAATTGGCCAAGCTACAATCACCGGCCTGCCTGACCCTCTAGAATATGATCCCTAAAAATTACTTGTACTCTTATGTTTCTTAGCCAAAGCTTTGGCTTGCCCATCTTTCCTCAGACCTTCAACCTTCTTAACAAAGTCTGTGACTTCATTGAAATTCCTGCCAGACAAAGTCATATGGATGGAAAGTACCTGCAACTTAGGGTTTAACCCTTTCACGAACAACCTGATCATCTCCTCCTCAGTAGTGACTAGCTGAGTGGTATACCTGGACAGTGCATGAAACTTTACCTCATAAGTAGCCACTGATAACCCTTCCTGCTCAAGGGTCATAAACTCATCCTTCTTTCTGTCCCTCAAAGTACGGGGCACATACTTCTCTAGAAACATAGCATAGAATTGAACCCAAATGAGTGGAGGCAACAAGGATGAACGACACTCCACATGAGCCCTCTACCACTGCTTGGCCTCACCCTGCAGCTGAAAAGTCACAAACTCCACTCCATATTGATGCACTATACTCAGCTTGTGCAACCTATCATAGCAATCAAGAATGAATTCATAGGCATCTTCATTTTCAATACCATAAAAGACTAGAGGATTGAGCTTAAGGAACTTGGTGAGCATGTCATGCTCTGTAGCAGTCATCACAGGACTCATTAGTGGCCTAAAAAATGCATCTGTACCTACCACTTCATCTGTTGGCTGAGCTGCAATAGGAAACGAATAAGTAACAGGAACAGGTGCTGCAGGCATGGTGGGGGATGGCGCCAGTGCCAGCCAGCCCATTCAAAAAGGCCCTAATATGCTGAGCTAGTATGGGATCTAGAGGGGGAATATCAACAACCCCAATTTGGGCGTCCTCCTCTAGTCCAATCTGCTCTTGTTCTTCTCCAGCTTCCACCTCTCCATCGAACTCATTCTGGGGAGCTGGAGGGGCCTCGCCTACTGACACCTCCTCAATGGGAACTTCCATACTGGTAGGTATTGCTCTACCTCTGTCCCTGCCTCGCCTCCCTCTCCTACCTCTTCATCGGCCATGCCTCTTAATGGTTGGCTCTTCTTTTAGTTCTACTAGAGCTACGGTCCTAACACCGTTGTAGCGAGTGTTTACCATCTGCAGACAAGAGAGTGAAAGAGTTTAGATACCAATTTGGATCTCCAGATACCAATTGAAATCAAGTCATAGCACGAAGGAAAGAAACAATGAAACTTTTCCTAAAATTCTATAGCCTCTCAAAAAAAGTATAGACGTCTCCATACTGTTCCACAAGACTCTAGTAGACTCATTTTGGTACTACGAGATCAACAAACCTAGGCTATAATACCAACTTTTTCATGACCCCGTTCCACCGTAACTGGCAGTCACTCTAACTCTCCTATGGGAGAAATATTCTAAACAGCCCGACAACAACAGTTGGAAGTATACACAACTTAAAGATGAAGAAGCAGGTTTAAACTAGTATATACCCTGATTTTTTTCTTATTATATAACCAATTCACCAGTACCATGGAGTTCACTTCAATTTCAATCTGTTAATATCATTTTCCACACACCAAAAGAGGCCTATATGTAAATTTGTTCATGCATAAATACATATAACCTAAATTCACGAATTATATATGTGTAGTTGAGTAAAATGCTGAAAATAATGACTTGTTGTGGATAAAAAGTACGTACGTACATACATACAACTGTCAAATAAACATAGTTAGTTATGTGATAGTGGCATTATTGCAATATTAAAAATAATGAAATAAAGAATGAAAGTTAAAGAGAAAACATTTGTAATATCAAATAAATATTAAGCAAAAACATAACTATACAAATTTACAAAAAAATAAATTAATATAAGGGGTGGGCTAGAGGAGGGTGGGGCAACAGGAGTGCGTGGGGGGTGGGGGTGGGCCCGTTAAAGCAATTGTAATTCGCAAGGTTGCATACGAATTACAATTCGTAAGGCAGCATGCTAATTGTACTAACACTGCCTTAACGCCGTTAGATGGAAAAAAATAATTCGCAAGAAGGCTTGCGAATTTGCCCTTTCAGTATCAAAATAAAACTACTTACCGTTTTGAAATTTTTGTAAAAAATTATGTTCTTTCGATTCCGGACTCAAATAAGAATGCTCTCATTGTCTTTTTTATTTTACTTGGCTCCTATTCTTAAAATTAAGTTTTTTATTTTACTTGTCTATTTTGACAAATTAAAATTATTTATTATTTTTCTCAAATACTACGTAAATAATTATATAAAATAATAATAATAATAAAATTTTAGTTTTCAAATATCATTAATAACGTTTGTTTAATGAAATACATCCTTAATAAAAAATTTATTTAGTATTATGTTAAATCAACATGAGTCTGAGTAATATAAAACAGAGGGAGTAGTAAATTATTTGATTGGCATTTAGTTTCATGTCATAATATGAACACAAATCTTTACGCTCTAGGGATCATTTTCCTTTCTTTGTAAGTATAAGAAAGTAATATAGGTGTGAAATTCTACATTATTAACACACTGTTTCGATTTTTACAAAAAAAGAAAAATCTAGATTACTTGTACAACTTTCTCTTTACAATTTCCTTCTCATATATTTTATGCCGGACAAAATGTGAGAGAAAAGATGATGTTACTAAAATTTGAACGCTTAAAATTATATAAAGAAAAAATCCAGAGTTAACAAGATAGGGGAGGGGGTGTGGAAGCATGTTGATTGTTGAATATTTCACTTTCACACCTTTAGATAGAAATTCCTTGTATGAACCACCGTTCAATTATCTCGTAATTTGTATAATTAGATTCAATATTTTGCTATTATTTTCCCTTTGTTTTCATGCGTTTAGTCCTAGCTACGTCAATTTCGCAAAAGATTTTCATTTGATTTTGAGTATTGAGATTCTGGAACTTGATGCAAATGTGATAACATTATTTATAATATCCATAGTAACATCAAATGATTTTGAGATGTTTTAAAATGATTGACACTATTCAATTAACAACATCAATAGATTCTTTTTATAACTTTCAAATGTAATGATGGTGAACGATACAATCTATTCAAATGTTATACTAATTAAAACGATACAATACGATACAACGAGTAACAACTATCCTTTTAGATCAGGAAAAACAATGAAATCCTCTCTTTTTTGATAACTCAATCAGCTGAAACTAAACAGTGTAAATGACAACTTTTAGAATTAAATCCCGTACTAGTGAATAATGGCAAACATGGCAACAACATATCCAGTGTGTTATAAAACACATGTGAAGACTGAAGAGGGTCAGATATACACAAATCTTACCCTATGTAGAGAGATGGTTTTCAATAGATCTTTGGATCAAAAAGAAGGGTATCTGATGTATGATTGAAGAA
Organism: Solanum dulcamara; assembly: GCF_947179165.1. Classification (NCBI taxonomy): domain Eukaryota; kingdom Viridiplantae; phylum Streptophyta; class Magnoliopsida; order Solanales; family Solanaceae; genus Solanum; species Solanum dulcamara. Next base: position 10,957,755 of record NC_077243.1, read on the forward strand.
TGAAATAGCAAGATACAAAATAAATGCAGCAACAGATAGTAATACACATTGAAGAAAAAGAAACTAGGCGTTACTTAATAATACTACTAAAACGAACAATTGCAAACATGGCAAAAACCCCAATTATCCCAAAGGAAGCTCGTGTCTTTGAAGAGAAATGCTATTCCAAATTACTCGTTCAAATAGCAATTAAGGTGAAGCAGGGTCATGTCAGGATCGGATCAGAATGGAACGAGGATCAGCTCCCTAATAGAGAGCTTCAGCTATCAGGTAATCATAAATGAAAAAAAAAAAAAAAGCAAGATGCACTAAACCATTTTTTAAGCAGCAAGATACACTAGAGCTTTCCCAATGATTCTTTATTCCCTACAGCCAATGATTATTGACAACTCAAATAAAAGAGGAAGCTAGAGTCCACACATCAATATTACTAGAAGATGATTGCATGTGGAACCAAACTATTAGTGCCCCACCCACCTCATCTCCTTCCTCAATAATCAGAAAAGAAGCACAAAACACAAAAATCGTGACTCTCGTGAACCTCATTTCTAGATCCCTCCTAGAGTAAGAAAGGGCAAAAAATCGACTCAGAAAAATCCAGTAGACAGCGTGCATAATGCAGAAGATCTCTAACATTCCTATTTCCTCCGGAATAAAGACCTACTCCCGACCTCATACCCTGGACATGGAACATGCAAATAATCTGGGCTTGCCACTGAAGGATTAGGGCTGCCATTACACCCTCCCTTTTTGATTCTGAAGTACTTCCAAGCAGATACAAACCATGAACATAAAATAGAAAGCATAAAAAGACTACCCCTCATAACAAGCACATAATTGCTTCACATGACAATTATTTTTTAGAACTTCAAATATAATTTACTAGCAGCATTGAAATACATCTACAGTTGAAATTCTCAGAGAATGTGATTGCACTAATGTCTATGCAAGCTTAGGTTGGAAAAAAAAGTGGACTGTGTGTCATGATCATGCAAGATACATAATTCTTCTGCTGTAGAATGGTGAATGGTCTATCATGTAAGTTATTACATCATCGGTGAAATTTGATTCTGATCTCAGTTTCAGGGAGAGAAAAAAAGTGGTGATTGCAGTGCAAGCTAAGAAGACTGAATACCAGCTAGAGCTGAGAACTCAAGGTTGACCAAGTCCCAACAGAAGTCACACTAAAGCAAAATCCTAGTTATTACTACCTCCGTCTCATATTAGATGGGCATCTTACTAAAAATGTGTGTCCCATATTACTTGATCACTTACTAAATCAAGAAAGAATTAATTAATTTTTTCCTATTTTACCCCTACAATAATATGACCTTTTGAATATAAACAATTCTCAATACTAGCTACTTCTATACTCTATGTATATTGCATTGATATAAACAAAGGCAAAATGGTAAAGTCTTTCAATATATTAATGATTTCTTAATCACCATGTAAAGTTGAAAGTGCCCATCTAATATGGGACAGAGGTAGTACTCATCAAAGGAAAGGAAAGGAAAAGATATCATTAGATGTCAAAGTGCAAGAAGTCTCAAAGAATACTTAAGTCTTTCTTTGTAACTTCTGAATCTTTTTGATGCCATCAAAGAAATCTACTTGCTTCATCAATAATAACTTCATCCCTTGAAACACACAAAACCTTTCCTTTGGAGGTAGATTGATATTATGAACACGGTCATTAAAGGCATTCCACACTATCCAATGTCATTAATTTCCATTCCATCAGAAGTGAAGGAACAATAAATTCCGGAATGATTTCTTTCCGGGAAGGAAGCAACAAAAAGATAAGATGGACTACAGTGATAAACAATAAAAGAGATGATGACATGGGGAAGGAAACAACGAAAAAGAAGAAAAATTCTTTGATGCTACAGTGATTGGTTACAAAATGGCTGGGTGTATTATCCTTCAGAAGGAATTGTGAAGATTGACAATATGACAGAACTTCAAAAAAAGATCAAATTTCGGTTAAGATTATGCAGAGGGGCCAGATTCAATGAACTCAAGGTATCAGAAAGATGGAGAGCACTCTGTAAAATCTGGCTATAACTTGTTAGCCAAATAACACATCCATTACAGTGGCCTTTGTTGAATTATCTGGAGAAATGCAGGCCTTTCCCCCCTCCCCCGCGCCCCACCCCCTCAAAAAAAAAAAGGAAAGTAAGAGGCTGGTTTTTTATTGGGTTGCTGCAAATGAGGTCTGCTCAACAAACTAATTTCGAAAAAGGTGCATGGTAATTTGCACTGGTATTTCATGCTGTATGCAGGTTGCGAAGAGATGAATTATCTACTTTTACACTGTCAGCTGTAGAAGAAGAATTCTTCTGTTTGAATGTCTTGACTCTTGAGCTAGGTGATACAAGAGAGAGTCAAGGAACTGCTTTGAAGCTGGGCACGAAGAAGAACGGCAAAGAAGACAATAGACTTAAGAGTACACAATTCCAACTTGCCTTTTTAGAATAATCTGATTCGAGAGAAAGCAGAGGTAATTTGAGGCAACAGATCCAAGACAAACTTTTTGATAAGGTATAAATCCTTGTCCACAAGTCAACAACAGCTCTTCCCCCTGGATGTATATTATTTAAACTCATTACTTTATATCCTCAGCTCCCCGGATGTTTAATGGTAATGGGTACACGACTTTTTGCTGTGTGGACTCATAAAACCTTGTTGGCGCTTTCAGTTGGAATGAAGTTCCTTCTGTTTTATCAAAAGGGAGAAAAAAGCTGCTGACATGAGGTGAAGAGGTTTTATTATTCCCTCCATCCCAATTTAATTTATGTGGCACTGTTTGACTTGGCACAAAGTTTAAAAAACAAAGAAAGACTTTTGGAATTTATGGACTCAAAACAAACCTTAGACATTTATGTGGCTTTAAATCATTTCATTAAGGGTAAATGGAGAATTTTAAAGTTAAATTCTTTCTAATTATAGAAAGGTGGCATTTTTTTGGGGGACGGACTAAAAAAGAAAATGTTCCACGTAAATTGGGGCAGAGGAAGTATTATAGAGTGGATGTAGAGCATTTTTTTAGAAACATGGGAGTCCGAGCCAACTTGCAGGCACTTCGACTAGTTCCACAGATACCCGCTACCTCCCACCAACACAGGTATTATGTAACTATATCCACCAAGACTTGGTGGATATCACCTAGTGCTTTTCCTCTATTTGGATTTGAACCCAAAACCTCATGATTGTAAACCCACTTCATTAACCACTAGAGTGTAGAACATAGAGCTTCACAATAGAAGTTGGTAATTTAAAGGGAACCAAGGATATAATTATGATAAAGATGGCTTGTAGAAGAGAGACACACAGTGATTACTCCAATTGGGTGGCACCGGCATGAAAACAAATTAGAAACCTCTGGGAAGAATTTCAAGATGAAATTAGGACTGAAGGGTGGCAACGGGAAGATAAGAATGTGGGCAGATTGAAGTTGGAAATGGGCAGAAGATTAGAATGTAAGCAGATTAAAGATCAGCAAAGGAAAAAAGATTAGTATGTGGGTATCTATATATGGTTAGAAGATGTTGCATTGGAAGAGGATGTCTAGAAAACCTGGTTGTTGATTCAGTATGTACTATTGCAGATTGCATTTCGGAAACTTTTCAAAATATATGGAATCTACAGTTTCAAAGGAACTATAATGATTGAGAAAATAGAAGTGAGAATCTTTTGGTTTAGAAACTGGAGAAAGTAATACCAGAGGAAAAATTGAATGAATCCATACAATAGATTGGCAGAAAAGATGGGAAGATCCTCAGTTAAATTATGCTATCAGACTACACTTATGCAAGAGGGGATGAAGTGGAAAATTGGCCATGAAAAATCATTTGGAAGACAAGGACACCACCAAAAGAAGCTTCTTTTGATGAGTCCACCAAATCAGTCAATCATCTCCTTTTTCATTGCAGACAAGCAAAACAAGTATGGACTATGTTACTGAATTTCAGTGGATGATGCCAGGACATATGAAGCAAGAGACTCCTTCATTGGCAAAGAAGAAGCTAGGAAAGAGACATAAAAAACTGGGAAGTCCTTACTGCGATCTCTCTCTCTCTTAGTTGGATGTGAAACCAGAAGATTATGAAATTTCAAATTACGATTCATATTTAGTGCTGAACATGATGAAGTCAAGTGCACTTGGAGCTTCAGTTAATTTGAGAAGTTCACCGCAACAAGAGAAAACAAATAACCTGGCAAGTTAAAGAGCAATCACTTCGTCAAACAAGGTTTGAATGTTCATGAAATGGAGACCAGGGTTCAAATCAATAAAAAAAATTAGGTCATTCCTTCTCATTTGCGCCTTGGTGCGCAGAGTTTCAAGTACCTGTGCTGGTAGGAGGTACCAGGTACACAGTGGAAGGACACCATTGTTGTCATAAAAATTGGCAACATAGCTGTGTAACAAACATTTGCGTACCCTAAGATATCTTAGTCACCACTAGGAATTCTTGATTTGCTATCTGTCAAAGCCTACTTTGGCAGGCTTGCAGTTACAAATTTACAATTGCCTTCTGTTACTTATCCTAATAAAACAGAAGTAAAGAATAACTCATAGCAGGGAAGATCCAAGATTCTGAATTTTGTAACCTCCTAGGGTATCTGCTTAGTTGACAGCCAGATGATTCATTTGGAAAGAGAAAGGAGAGAAATATTAGGAAAAAATAACAGAGCTGCAAATTCAAGAGCAAATGAAGTAATGTATTATCATGTGCCAAACTGAGTTACAGCGAAAAGCCTTTTGATATCCCCGTGTCCCAGTCACATACTAATACTGGATAATATAGGCACTACCCACAACTAATAACTTCAAACAGGATTATACATCGAAACACCACTTATAATTAGATAAGAAAGAGTGTAAAGATAAGAAAGTATGTGTATAGTACACACACACCATGCAACAAAAAGAACAGATATACACACATCCTAAAACACTGAATCTGCTTCAATTGGGATAAAACGAAAGCAGCAAGGGATGAGTATTGTTTTCTGTATTTTCCTTCTAAACAAAAACACAAAATAACATCTCCTGACACAGAGACATTTTGCATCGTCAGCATACAACAAGTCAGCAGTAAATTGCAAACCATAACCAGGACAAGGAAACTACAGTGATTAACTTACCAAGTATCCTATCCATATGATGAAACTATGATCTGAGGAGCTCAAAGGATAGACCATTGTATCAAGAGATCTCACATATAATACATATACATCTCACAGAGTTATTACAGTATGTGAACAAGAGTATAGCTAGTCTCATCGAAATTGCTTTTAACACATTGAGATCAACAAAGAAACAGAACATGCCCAGCCTATACTCTAGACACGCTAGTCCTTAGAAAGGAGGCATACCTGTCTCCAAAGACCTGCACCTTACGTGCCTTTTCTTCTCACATGGTGCAAAACAAGAGGTGTTCCTTCAAATAGATCCAACAAATAACCCTCTAAGTCTTCTAGAGTATACTTTATGTACTTCCCAGCATTTCTTCCACTCTCTAAATGACCCCCGAATCTTCCCAGAAATGAGCGATATGCAGGAAGCACCTTTTCAGAAATAGAAATCCTCAGTTCTTCGCGCAGTTGAGCATCTGGGACCTTCCAACCAGTCTGGATTCTGTAAATTTCTTCAAAACATGCATTGAAGTTCTTAAACCTCTCCTTGAGGGCTACCTTTGAAGCATTGCTAGAGCTTCCACTAAGTCCTTCGTCCTTCAAACAAGATAAAACCTTGCTCCATGAAGCTCTAAGATAGCTTGTAGCATGTTGTCGAATTTGACCCCTCCGCTTTCTGACCCATTGATCACCTAAAAGTTTTTGAAGCTCGGAATCTTTCACTTTCTGAACGATGTAATGTACATTATTCATCAAAAATATATACTGCATTCCAAAATCTTCATACATTCTCGACTTCCCCTCCAGATTACCTTCCAAAGACTTTATCAGTAACATCAACCGCCTCGCTAGTGGTGCAACATTCTCCAACTCCAAGTTATCACCATTATCAGTTCGGGAAGAGTCAGGTTTCATGCCACTTTCTAACTTCTCTAAAAGTCCATTCAATGTATCACTATAATCAACCAGCAATTTCACATAATTCATAACATAACGAGTCAATGGGTGGATTTCACCGCCTTGAGTTGGTTTCTTAGAAACCTCCCGCTGAACTGCATTTTCAAACTCCACAAATGTCCCAATAGCTGCTTCTCCTAGGCCATCTAACACCCCCTTTGCCTCACCAAACACCATTTCACCAGCTTCATCACTAAAAAGCCGCTGTATGTCAGACAAAACATCTGCCAGGGCATCATACATATCCAGAATCCTAAATAACTTCTCGGACGACCTTCGCCCTATTGCCACAGCTTCTCCAAAATTCAAGAGCTGCATTACACAGCCCTTTGCACTTTCCATAAAACACACTTCTTTAATCAAGTCCGAGCCCACAAAAACACGTTCACATAAGCTCTTTTCAGCAGATAAAAGGATTCTCACCAGAACTTTTACAGCATAAATCCATTTTTTCATTTTCTCATCCAGCGACTGCCAATCAATCCTATGGACCTCCTCAATGCTCAGCTTCTCAATACCAAGAATTGCTAAACACTCGTCAAGCACCTCTCTGCGAACACTAGAGTACACTTGGCAACATTCCTTTTCATATCCAGCATGAATCATACGGTTAGCAATCTCTCTCAGCTCCATCATAGCATCCGGGTATACCAAATCAAGGGAGAAATCATCCCCTCCAAGGCTCTTCCCTTTGACATGATTGTACCTTCCACTGCTAACGTTCTCCTGATCATCGGCTAAAGTAGCTGTTTCAAAATCAGGAATTTCAACAGCAGATGAAGAGATGGAACAGCGGCGAATAAAAGAGGACTCATGGAGGCGGCCAGCATCGAAGGGAACAGTATTGCTAATGAGAATATGACGAAACTCATCCTCCAGATGAGCCATAGCATGTTGAAGAGCAGCCTCAGCTCGGTCCATAACGGAATCATTTTCCGGCTTAAGATTCAGATCCTCGGTCTTCTTAATAATCTCGTCAACAGCGGAGAGATAATCTAAGGTGGAATCAGGATCGACGTTGGGAGAAGAGCTCCAATTAAGCACCATCCGCTCAGCCGATTCAAAACTAGGAGAACCATCAGCTCCGTCGCCGTCTACGGCAGCTTTAGCGGATGTAGGAGTAGAGGAAGATGAAGAAGTCATCAAATTAGAGAGCTTAGACAAACGATTATCGAAACTAGATAAGATCATAAGCATATCATCAGTATCGACATTCGTTGAAGTGTTTAGACTCTTGACGATCTGTTGAGCTGCAGCTAGAACCCTATCTTGTCCTTCAATAGTCGCCGCCATGAAACCTTCTCTCCTTTCTCTCTCTATATCTATATCTATATCATCATAAGCATATCATATGTGTGTGTATATATATATATGTGTATGTTTATAGAGATTGGAGTGGGGGTTTAAAATTAGGGTTTGGAGAGAAGGGGAGAAGGGAAACAAGGAAGAAAGAGTAATTTGGGAAAATTCAATTCAAACGCTGAATGCTGCGTTCCATTTCTGCTGCGTGCGGGGCGGGGCGGGGCGATGGGGTGTTTCGTTAGACGAGTTGGGCTATTGCCTTCGTCCTTCCAAGTTCCATGATGATAAGAAAAAAAAAGAGAATACGGTATACGTTACGTCAGGATGGGTTGTACATTATGTGTCATGCTATATACATGCCAGCTTGAGTACTAGTACCAAAGATTTTATGGTGTGTTTGACATAGATTCAATTTTTTGTTGTTTATGATAACAATAATATATTTAATGAAATTTTATAAATGAGATCTGAATAAAATAAAATATATGCAGACTTTATTTCTATCTCGTAAAAACAAAGAGATTGTTTTCAAAAAACCTCAGTTCGAGAAACACATCAACTCAGTTGACAAGAAAAATACAAAAGTAAAGAGATTATATCAAATAATAAGGGAAGCATAGGATGATACTTGAAAACAAGGACGATAACAACATATCCAGTGGAATTCCATAAGTGGAGTCCGGAGAGGGTAGGATGTACGCAGACCTTACTACTACCTCATGGAGATAGTGAGGTTGTTTTCGAAAGAACCTCGACTCGAAAGTCACAGTTCCAAGCACAAGAGAAAAAACAATATATATAACATAAAGAAAAAAAAATTAAAAAATTATTAAAAATAAAATAAAATAAAAAAATAAAAAATAAAAATAAAAATAAAAATAAAAATAAAATGCAATGCAAAATTTACAAGACAAGAACAATAATTATAACAAAGTACTGCAGTAGTCAAAGGCAATAGCTATACAACTATAAAGGCACGCTTAGACCTACGACCACCCTAAACCGACTCACGGTAAGACACCAGTCTATCCCTACTAGCCTTCTACCCTAATTCGCGACCTTCACTCTTTTCTATCTAAAGTCATATCCTCGGTGATATTGAAAATAAGGAACAATGACAATAACCAAATAATGCAATCGAAGCACAGAGAATAACGAGTGGTAACATAAATCGTAAGATAGGCAACTACGAGAAAAATGTCCTACTATTACTGGTATGAACGGAAAAATGAGTACAGTGCACCAAATCAACATCAAGCCTATTTTGTCAGGAAGCGAGACAATGTTTAACTACCTACTAAATATTGATTAAAATATTTTTATATCTTTTAAGGAAAAATATTTTTATTTTTTTAAAAAAAAAATAAATTTAATTGTTGAAATAAGAAAAACAAGTTTTATAAATTGAATTATAAGTTTGATTGCCTCTTCCATATGTCCACCGCTCCCCCACTGTTGACCCTCCAACCCCACTCATCCCAAATCTCATAGTTTTTGTTATATTATTGTATATGAATGCTTTTAAAATTATATTATTTTACTTGTTCGAATATCACAACAACAAAAAAATACTTATGTTGCAAAAAATATTTTTTTTCATACCAAACACGCTCTTATTTTAAGGAGATACATATTTTTTTCACTCATTAAAGATATTCTTAAGTTGTAAAAGTTTGATAATAAAAATGTAACAGATATTTAAAGAGTAATATTCAATTATTTCGTCTTTATTATTCTATCCAATCAAGTGGAAATTATAGTTGAGGAGTCAATTAGGAAGCCTCTTATGAGATTTTCTAATCGAGGAAATGTAGTTTAAGCAGTCCAATAATATATTAAGTATACTTATGTCCCTTCAATGATCAATCAAAAGTAGATATGATTAACCTGCTAAACAATTTAGATATATTTCTTGTATTATCTTAAACTTTGGCATAATTATGCCAAAGTATTAGTGGTCTAAAATAATTCTGCATAATTTGGTTAATTTATAATGAGATTAGTTTAGTGGATCCCAATTAGTGGTCGATTGACATATGCGGAATTTTATTCTCTAATTAAGATTCCCATTTGTCCAATACCAATAAAGGTAATTAAAATATAAATTAATTATCTCATAATCTAGTTGTATTTATTTAATGATCCTAATCAGTTTCGTCCACCAAACCGTGTACATATCCATTTTGAGGTCAAATGATTTTTGGCTGTCCTATACTTTTCTTGGCTTATTTTATTTTCAGGATTGATATGAGAAAGTATACTATTTGTGTGAATAGTATTAAAGTTATTAATTAATTGTGTCTTCATTTCAAATTAAATGGATTTACTAATTAATTGTGTGAACTGTGAAGATATACTAATATCACATTTGTTTGCACTTAATAATTACTTAGTACATTTTAGTAATTAAAACTTCAAATATTATATGTTTTTTTTTAATTTCGTGATACTAATAAATTTGAACGATTGACTTATAATAAAATATATCTCATCACTACTCTATCCACTATTATCACTACTCATTAAGTCATTATCACGAATACCATTATAAACCACCATTATCAACTATTACCACGTATTACACACAACTACCATCCTCAACAACAAAAACCATTATTGCGGTGGTCGATTATCATCATCACTAGCCACCATTGACATTTATCACCCTCAGCTATAAGCCTATAACCATCACCGCCGCCAATTAACATAATCAATTATCACTACTCACTCATCATCATTTACAATTAACATCACTAATCACCATTTACAATCATAACAAGGTAAATCATAACAAAAACAAGTGTAGAAACCTAATAATCATGAAGTTTAGCTCAAAGCAGAACTTGACTGATTTTTATTCACAGATTAAGGATCTTTAAAATCTAACATTAAAAGACAAAATAAAAGTAGAAAAAAAAGGCTTTGCATTTCTTTCCATTTCAACACTAACAAGAAGTGTCTTTGTCTACACAAGAGAGGAATCAATTTGTAAGAAACAACCCAAAATTACAAGAAACTCACCCTGCAAGAAAACAACCTAAAATTTAAACAAGACTCCATACATGTTAAACTTATTTAGTTCATTAGGGAAGTAAAGGATCAGCATAAAGTTCTTAAAGTTGTTAGGACTTAAACCCTACTATTTGCTGGCAATGGCAGCACACCATCAAAGAAATCACCAAAGTAACCACGCGGTTCGTGTACTAGCTTTGAGATTATGTCTCTGAGTGTGATTACCCCCTCGAGATTTCCCATGTCATCGACAACGTAGATCCTGTGGATCTTCTTCGAGTCGAGCTTCATGATAACTTCTTTAAGGCTGTTACCTCTTCTGCAAGTAACCATGTCGCTTAAGAACGGGGAGTTCTTTTCGTGCTCCCCCTGATACCTTCGAACAGATGTCAGGAAGTTCTTTGCTGTTATAGATCTGCAGAGTGATGATAACCAGTTAGTAAATGGGGATGATTTTCTGCACTCATGATACTTTTATGACAGAAATGAAATGATACACTTGTCTGTTCTTCACATTATGTGTGATCTGATGGAAGTCATAAGACGGGATGTGCTCGTGAAATGTGAATTACAAAGAAATCAATTTCACACAATTGATTCAGATTCAATAAAAAGAAAGAACAAAGACAAAAAGGAGGGCTTAAAACAGATTGGAGGCTTAAGACGAAATAGCGTTTAAGCTGTGTCTAGAGAAGTATGTAGTACTGCTGCCTTTTCATATGATATTAGCTATATGTTTTTATTAAGTTGTGAAACATGTAATACTATGAAGGTTGAAGCAAACCTGTAGTCCTTGTAGATTTCGGGAGCAATCAGGAGGAACTGAATGTCTCTGATGCTTATATTACCAATAGCTTTCCTTCCACCACTTTCAACCACGGGGACTCCTCCAACACCATTCTGTCTCATCAGCTTGAATGCCTGCAGCACTGGTTCATCCTCAGCCACCTGAAAACAGAACAAAAATAGAGCTAGGAGGTTTTAAAAAGCACAACGTAAATGTGTTAAGGAAAAACTTGGCTGTAGAGTTGATGTGGTTTTGAATAAAAAGAAAGCAACAATAATAAGCATCAAAACGTGGCATCTCGTACTAGTTACTGGTTAGTTGCTAAGGACATGGATGTTCATTGCATGCTAAAGTAACTCTCTCAGACAATATCAAAATCTCTTGGTTCATGGAAGACGAGAGGGCTACAATAAGCAAAAACAATGAGATATACAAAGTTGGAAGTGGAAACAAACTATTTGCTTGCTGTCAAGCTTATCCAACAAGATGACATAGAGTTTCATCCTTTACGGGCTATTGTTAAAGACTGTAGATACCTACTCAAAGTCAACAAGGAGAATATTGTCTACATTTGGAGAGAAGCAAACCAGTGTGCAGACTGTTACGGCAAATGAAGGTCACAACTCACAGGCATGAAACAGATTTGCTTGTATGGGAAAATGCAATCAAGGAAATATAGGTTTTACTCCTGGCAGATTTAAGCAAGTTTACTCCTGTCAAGCTGATTTGCTGGATCATAAATCATAATGTACAAAAAACAAATATCTACTCGAAGCAGAATCAGCTACTCACCACCTGATTGTTAGTGGATCATCAGCGATGCAGCCAAAGTAGGGGGCACAGAAAGGAAGAAAATAAAACGAAACAAAATGGAGAAAACTTATAAAAGCACAAAGAAAACACATAAATCAGTCCATCAGGTAACCATTTACAGCAAAAATGCACAAGGGGTAAGCATTGTAATTTTTTTGGCATACTAACTTCAAGCACTTAGTTTCGTGTAACCAAACACATAATGAAGAAAGAGAAACACAAGGAATTTTAAAATTAAACATCTTTCAGCAAAATTTGCAATCTGATGAACCCGATAGAAAATAGGTCAACAAAATAGTATATGTTCATAGATTGTTGAACAGTTACTCCTTTATTTGCAAAGAACAAAACAAGCACATGCTCAATAGCAGAGGCATAAAACTCTAGAGCTCATACCTGAATGATGCTACTTGGCTTCATTAAAGGAAGACCAAGTTCATATAATTTCTTAGAACCCCAGCTCTCGAACCAATGGAGACCAGCACATTCTTCTAGCATGTGTATAACAGCAGGTTGAGTTATGATGTTATCAATCTTATATTCCCCTAAATCAACTACAGGAATACTCTTCATCTTGTACTTAGATAACAAGAGAAGCATTGTCAGAAAGGAGTTTGATTTCTGCAAAGCCAGAAATGGAGCCCAGCGGAAGGAACCCGAAATGTCCCGAACCTAAGTATTCACGTGTTAGTCAGCACAATTTCCCCAAGTCTTGTAAAAGGAAAATTAGTAGATATGGAAAATAACTAGTTGAGTATAGAGAATAACCTTCGTGTTCTTGTAGAGATCCGACGAAGTTAATGTCTCAAAGAAGTTACCGGAAGTTGCTGTTGGAGATTCAGGATGCAGACTTCTGAATCTTGGAGAAGAGACTCCATTAACAGCTGCAGCCAAAGCAGGGCTGAGTGTAGCATCTGCTGCATTGATTACCGAATCAAAAGCAGAGGTGCTCTCCATCTTTTCCGACTGTAAAATATGTGACAAATTGTTTTGAGCATCTTCATAGGAAAAGCATGTAAAACGAGAATATCACCTCATTGAAAGTGTTGATTTCTCAGATATGGACACTCAACCAATAGTTATTATATCAGAAATTCACTCTCTTTGAAGAAAATTGGAATAAAAAGAAATGTGACTTTCTGAGATAATAACTATTTGTTGAGACCATCTAAGAAGTCAACCTGTCTTTGTAACAATTTATTAAACCTTGATCCATTTGAAAACTTGCTTTCACCTTTCCTCAACTTTTAAAGGCAACACATGTTCATCAATTTCATAGTTGTGAATGCGATAGAATACATGAGATTGTCGGAGAACTGAGGAAAAAACCAACCAACTTGTTCCAGAAAGAAGACACGTGTTTAATTATGACTATGTATAGGTGTATACCTGATGGAGGATCCATACCACAATGCCGGCAAATTCCACTATGCCAATATATCTATCAATCCAACTAGCATCTTCAGGGGCATCAACATCCACAACAGGTGCACTTAGTATTTTGTGCTTTGATAGTAACTTAACAGCTTCGGCCAAAGTTGCATCAGATTTTATCTCAATAACTGCAGAGAAGAATAACAATCATTGACATCAAACGGACAATGGTAGTACCAGAAGAACAATAAACCATAAACACTCTACAAAAAGAATGACGGCTAAATCAACTTTTACTGGCAGAAAAGTAAGCACCCAAATGAAAAGCCATGGGTCGGTAAGGTTCCCAACTTAAGGTTGCTTACAAAAAATTTCAGTGTGCAGAAACTTTCTCTAGTTTTTATTCTACTCAAAATAAACAATGCTTAACCAACCAAAATGATCTACCAAACCACCTTACAACTATTTTTTTTGGATAGCCGAACCATGGTGTTCGGACCAGCTTGCAGACTAATTCTATTGAGTACCTGTTATCTTTATCTCCCACCAGCATAAGGTACGGAGTAACTTTGTCCACCAAGGATTGGAACAGATGGGTGAACCTCCCCCTCACCCCACACATGAACATACAAGGGAACAACACAAATCACGATTCTTGATTCTGATCAGATCTCCGGCTAGCATCATTCTGATGATTCAATTAGTAAAACATCCAACAATCATCTTCTTTTAATTAGAGCTGATTAAGCTAAACAAGCCACAAATCATATACGTTCCTACAACTAAGACTAAAACAAAAACAAGCCCTTGACACCCTTCATCCCTTTTATTGAATCATCCAAAAAATCAGTGCAAAACAAGAACTCATTATACAGAGTAGAGAAAAACAACGTAAAGATCATTTCTTTGTGTATTATAAATCACACAAATCAAAATTGCTTGACACCCTTTATTTGAATGATCAAGAAAATCTTTCAAATACACCAAATCAAGAATCTCCTATATGCAGAATACCCAAAAAAAAACACATAAAGATCATATCTTTATGTGTAATTAATCACACCCGCTAGTTACAAATCAAAATTATTAACCTCTAATTAAACATAATTAATGTTTTTTTAACCTTGATTAGAAGGAGCAGGAGGGAAATCAGAAACAGGAATGTTCTCAAAACAAGCGTTTAGCTTCTCAGTAGGACTAAGCTGTGGTTCTTGTATGTCCCATAGATCTTCCACTTGCATACCCACTTTTGCTTCTGGGCTTCTTGGTGTTTGACATCCTTCTTCCATCACCATCTTCTTCTTTTTTTCCTCTTACAAAATTCACTCTTTTCTCTCTGGTTATTACAAAGTGATTGACAAATAATAAATCAATAATTCGATGCTAGTTTGTTGCTTTTTAAGAAAGTGATGCAAATTATTACAGCAAAATATTTGTCAATTATTCCGGTATTAGTACTACCAATAAGAATTTCAGTAATTAAATAATTACTTGAAAAGAATATCCACGTAGATAATTATAGCTTATTGGATAATTCTGAGCAGTATGTCCACCTGTTAATCTACTGACACTGTACATAAATACTCTCTTTATCTTTATTTGATGAGTGATGACAATGTTTGATTAAGAATAAAGATTAAAATAAGTGAAAGACCTTTGAATTAAAAAGTTTATAATTTTTATAATTATAAAAGTGTTTCATTAAGTATAAAATAAGACATGCTTTAAATTTAAAAATTCTAAATATAAAAAATATCAATTTTTAGATAATAAAATTTCATTAAATATATTATTACAAGAGATGAAAAGTAGCGCGGTGAAAGTGGGATGATTGGGGTGTACGTCTAATTCTTATCCATTGTTTGTTTGTTTGGAGTTGAGAAAAAACATTAAATAAAGGAAGCTATTATGAAGGCTAAGACTTATCCGGTTTTGCAGAAGGGCCACTTCCAAGCAAAATAATCTGGGGGCTGCTGCATTACGTGGACAATGCCGGCTTTCACGACTGATTATGACATGTCACACGTGGCCTTTTAATAGACGGATAAAAATATACCTAAAGTATTTTCGAATTTCATATTTAAATTATCATTAAATATTTATCAAAATATACTTTAACTATTCATTATTCACTTTTAATATTTAAAATATCATCATCATTTAAATAGTAAAAATAAATAATTGATAATTGAGTTGTGTTTTAATCAATATTTTGTAACACCCCCTAAACTGTTGTACGTGGTGTTTCAATTCTCGACTAAAATGATACTGCTTCTGTATTTTGGGCATAACTTTTCATAGAATAATTCAAATTAGGTGATTCAAATTTCTGAATAACCCCAACGGCATTACCTACAACTTTTATGAGACCACATCTTAAAGATTCGGAGGATATATAGGTCAAATAAATTAATTTTTGCAAGACATGGTATTGTGATGAAATAGAGTGTTTGTAGAAGAAAAATCACATCTCACGGTAGGATGCTCCAAATCGGTTGATTCTTGAACGACATGAAAGTATACTTCTAGATATACAATTCATATATAGACACCAAATCCTAATTAGGAAGTTATCTTGTTCAAACGCAGCTCCAAAAAAAGGTATTCCGTTAAATATAGATTCATTTAACATCACCCATGACATCAATAGTCCTCCATTTAACATTATCCATGAGATCACAATCCTCCATTGAATTTTCAAGATCATCCTTTGTAATTATTTTTATTTATTGTTAGATCCCTCCTCCACACCTATAAATACACATCTTATTTTCTCATTTTATTCATCAAGCTTTCTCAAGCAACTCTTCTCTCTATACACTTCTTTACTCATTCTCAAATATAGTTTTAGATTTTAGTAGTGTAGAAATACTATTCCGATGATTCTTATACTCCGGACAGTACACAAAACGCTCCGGCGAAGAGAAAAGGCTAGGGGTTCAAGAGTGGTTATTGAGTTTTTCAATTCGGAGTAAAGCTTCGAATTTCAGGTATGTAAGGCTATTCATAGCATTGGATAGAGTCCTTCCATGTGCTCAGTAAATTAAATTCATCATAATTGAGTTATAGTTGAATTTTACCCTAATTCTTGAATTCTAAATGAGCTAATTCCTCTTCTATTGAGTTGGATATATTTATGCATTGAGATTATTATTATTTTTATATCTCATATTATTGAAATTATTGTTCGTGGCTACTTTTCCATGAACCCTAATTGATTTAATGTTCATGAATATTTTTACACATATTTTAAGTAAAGATGTTGACTTTTAATATTTATTGACAAAAAAATGATTTGAATTAATACTATATATGTATTTTATTGAGTTTTGAAAGAGCAAAAGAATTGAGTTTAAATGAATTTGAGCAAATGATGTTTTGAGCAAGATGTTTTGATGAGATGTAAATAATATGTTGAAGTGTAATGATTGATGACGGGGTAATAAGATGGGTTTGATGTTTTTCCAATAAGACTAAATGATGATGTTAATATGAGCACATATTTTGGGAATAGTATTGAGCACCGAGTTAGGTAAGAGTTTAATTGACTCAAACTCCAGAACTACGTAGTCAGCGTAGGACAGAGGCTATAGCTCTTAAGTCCCCAAAAGAGGACTTTGATGATTGGATTCAAGATGATGATGTCCTTTACCCTAGCAAGGTATTGGATGGATGTGGCAACGACATCGCTTCGTTGTATCATCACTAGCTCATAAGTGATGGTTGTCGGTTAGAGAAACTCTCAACTGAGTAAGCATTGCTTATTATTATTATTTTTAAACTTACATTACATATTGTTTTTAAGATGATGTTGAGTTCTGAGCCGAGTCTTCTTGAGAAGAGTTTTTTGATATCTGTCCTTACTTTTCTGTCATTTTACATACTCGTACATTTAATGTTCTGACGTCATTCAACCTGCATCGTTTTATGATACAGATACAGGTGTTAGAGATCCTCAACAGGCGCATCGTTGAAGATCATTACTTTCCAGCTATTTGGTGAGTCTTTCTTGTATTCGGAGGAACTCTTTATCCTTTTATTATTGTTGAGTATTATGTTTCTTTTAAGGTAGCCATAGACATGTCATTGGCACCGTCTGATAGTGTTAGAGGCTTCATAGACAGAGTTTGATGATGTAATTGGAGTAGGTCTCCTTTGAAACTACTTCTTCTAAGGATTATTTCTTTCATTTGATGTTGATGATGGCGTGCCCACATAAGTATTCATATTTTCACTTAAGTCTTCCGCTGATGAACGAATAAGTGATGAGACCAAGTGGTTCTCTCGGAGGCTAGAGATGGTTTCTGAATGCCGGTCACGCCTAGGGTACCCTTCGGGGTGTGACATATTTGTTAATAAATCAATTAGAAAAATCTCACACCCCTTAATCGTTCAAGTATGAAACTCAAGAAAAATTAAATATTTTAAGTATACTTTTAACACTTCACTCTTCTTTAAAGTTTTGCATTGGTTTAACTAACTTTGTGTTGGGTGTCTCCCTAATTTTTTTTTAGTATAATTGAGTTTACTTTTTTCCAAAAAGAAAACTCAAAGTTTTCATATTTGGCTATTCATTTTTCTTGTAGGAAAAAGTTTATGACTCTATAAATAGAGGTTCATTCCTTCTAACATAATAACATTTATAGAGGCTTTGAGAATTTTGTTTAGGGAGAGAATTTGTGAGACACGGGTACTATTATGTTAACACTTGTATAAACCTCTTTTTATTCTGAATGAATTAAGTGAGGTTATTTCTTTCGATATTATGTAATCTCTTTTATATAGTGTATTGCTCATGACCTCCTCTTGTGGATGTAGGTTAGTTGAGCGAATCACATTAAATATTTGTTTTTTTTTTATATTTCTCGTTTATCTTTTTAGTCATGATCTTTCGAGATTTGTTTTACTAACTTACGTATGAAACTTAATTATTTTGATCCTAACACTTTAAATGTAATTCCATCTCAGCTTCTTTCCTTAAAAAAAGAAGAGGTGATTAGGGAAATTAAATTCTCACTAACAAAATGAAATTTCAATACTTTATATTATAAGTTATACACATAAAAATTGTAACTTATTTGAAGATAGGCACGCGACATGGTTGGATCAACTCAAGTGTACCTATCCATGGGGTTGGGTCCATATTTATATATCTTCATTCTTTAGACCCTACAAAACTATGCTTAGTCACAAAAGCAATTACTCCGTTTGGCATTTTTATTAATATTTTTCAATGTTAATAGATGGTAGGGAACAAATAGCTGGAGAAAAAAGTAATCGAGCATAAAATAACAAATATGTTCAATATGAAAAAAATTTGATATATATAAAAATATATAATTTTAAAAATATTATATATAATTTAAATAAATATTATTGAAAATAGAAAAGCAGGAGTAAGAGCGGGGTGCGTGTGGATAGGGGGAGATAGGAGTAGGGGCTAATAGGTGAAACCGTGGAAATGAAAATAAAATATGTTAAGAGAATAAAAAAGACATGATCAATGTAAAATGTCAATTTGATACTTATTTTTTTATTATTATTTTTATTTAAATCATTTTCTCTTATGTTCAGAAGATGCATGTTGCGGAGATAAAAATGCTGAGATGAATGTGTGGATATATTAGAAGTTAGGTTATTTGGGAGAAGGTGAGAGTGACATCTATGGTCGACAAGATGAGAGAAGCGAGACTGAGATGGTTTGGACATGTGCAGAGGAGGGGTGTCGACGCCCAGTTAGGAGGTGCGAGCGGTTGGATTTGGGGGCTATGCGGAGGGGTAAGGGTAGATCGAAAAAGTATTAGAGAGAGGTGATTCGATAAGATATGTCGCTACTTCATATCACCGAGGACATGACCTTAGATAGAAAAGAGTAGAGGTCGCGGATTAGGGTAGAAGGTTAGTAGGGATAGAATGGTGTTTTGCCGTGTGTCGGTTTAGGGTGGTCGTAGGTTTGGGCGTGCCTGTATAGTTGTGTTGCTATTGCCTTTGATTATTGCAGTACTTTGCTATAATTATTGTTCTTGTCTTATAAATTTTCCATTATATTTTATTTATTTATTTATTTATTATTATTATTATCATTATGCTATATATTATTTTTTCTCTCGTACTTGGAACTGTAATTTTTGAGCTGAGATTCTTTTGAAAACAACTTCTTTATCTTCATGAGATAGTAATAAAATTTGCGTATATTCTACTCTCTCCAAATTTTATTTATAAAATTTTACTAGTATATTGCGGTTAGTTTCTCATACATATTTTTTTTTTACTAAAAGAACGTAGAGAATTGAAAAATATTTTTGTCGATATCGAACATACCCTTAATTAAGACATCTAACCACTGAATTGTGTGTGCCAATGATGTGCTTCCGCAACAACAGCTCCTTCACTCAAAACACTGCCGTCTGAAATTGAAATTCTAAGCATTTGGGATATTTCTAGTGGGCAGTTCACTTTAGGACCGCAAAAATCGAATCGATTAATAAATTAAATTAAAAAAAATATTATTAAATTATTGTTATTAGATTATTGATTTAATGGATTTTTAATAATTTTATATAAAATTTTATTGTATTATTAATTCGATATTAATATTTAATAAAGTTAACTATTTAAATAATATATTATATAGTATTAATTATGAATTTTAATACATATTTCATCTTTAAAAAAAATGATAATACTCTTCATATTCGAAATAAAAAAATATATCTTTCTCTTTCTTCCTCTCTCTCTCCGTCTTATTTTTTTTCTTCCATTTTTTCCTTTTCTTTTTCTCTCTCTCCTTTTTCTCCATTTTTTTGTCCCTTTTTTCTCCTTTTTTCCTGTCCATTTTTTTCTTTCTTTCTTTCTCTTTCTCACTCTTTTAAAAATAATAATTAATTATTCTAATTTAAATTTAATCTGAATTAAATATTACAAAAATAATATTTTTACTATTTTTTAAATTATATAAATTATTTTATGTAAATACATATATAATACATTTCTAACATAATAAAAGAAATAAATATAAACGATAAATGTAATACATTTTGAATTCAATATATTATACATATTATAGGGATGTTTCGATGCACGTGGAGAATATATAACTAAAATATTTTTAATACAAATATATTATAAGTATTATGTTGATTTTGAAATATTCTAGTACTATTCAAATTAATTTAAGTTGTTAGAAATATATTATATTTGTTGAAATAACAACAATTGAATTCATAACAATGTATAATATTGAATTCTAATTATAATACATTTTGAATTCAATATATTATATATATTATAGAGATGTTTCAATGCACATGGTGAATATATAACTAAAATATTTTTAATACAATAATATATTCCATTAATAAGAGAAAAAATTAAAAAATAATTATAATAGATTTTGAATTCAATATATTATAGGCATGTTTCAATGCACGTGGTGAATATATAACTAAAATATTTTTAATATAATAATATATTTCAGCACCGTTAAAGAGAAAAAACAAATAATAATTTTAACACATTTTGAAATCAATTTATGATAAATAGCCACTGCAAATGAAGAAAAGTAACAAGTTTGGGGGATAAAATTGGGGAACAAATTTTGGTGGAGAGAAAAAGTGGAGATGGACATCCACTTGTACAACACTCCCCCCTTGGATGTCCACGTGTAATGTGCCTCATTAAAAAATCTACATGAAACAATATACATAGCTATTCTGAACACCCATAGATGTTGTGCCTCGTTAAAACCTTACTAGAAAAAATTCAGTAGGAAAAAGCCTAGTGAAGGAAAGAGAGTGCACACATCTAGTAATACGCCTTGATTGCTGCCTCATTAAAAACCTTACCAGGAAAACCCAATAGGACAAAACCTTAATTAAGGGAAAAAGAATACAACGCATATTTTACCCCCCTTGATGAAAACTTCATTTAATATTTTGGAGACGACGCATTTCAATCTTATATCTTAGTTTCTCAAAAGTTGATGTTGGTAATGTCTTTGTGAATAAATATGCAAGATTATTACTCGAACGAACTTGTTGTACATCAATATCACCATTCTTCTGGAGATCATGTGTGAAGAATAATTTTGGTGAAATATGTTTCGTTCTGTCTCTTTTTATGAAGCCACATTTCAATTGAGTTATGCACGCGTCATTCTCTTCGAATATAACTATGGGTACATTGACATTAATTTTCAGGCCGCATATTTCTTTGATTAACTGTGTCATCGATCTCAACCACATACATTCTCTACTTGCTTCATGAATTGCTATTATTTCAGTATGATTTGAAGAAATAGCAATAATAGACTGCTTTGTAGATCGTCATGATATAATTTGAAGTAAAATTAGTCGTTTTGTACTTGAGATAAGAATAATAATTTTAAAATTAAAATTAAAAATAATTTATTTCTTATATAATTTGAAGTAAAATTAATCGTTTTGTACTTGAAATAAGAATAACAATTTTAAAATTAAAATTAATAATAGTTTTATTTCTTATATTATTTGAAGTATTAGTTGATTTTGATAAAATTACCATTGCATATAAAAAATAAATAAAATAATTCCATCAAATATCTAGCATATAGAGGCCTCTAGATATTTCTAATTACTAGTTTAGTGTACTCGCTTTGCGCGTGTATTTATGTTAGAGTTTATAATTTTTTTAAAAGAACATGATCAACAATTCAACTATTTAATGGTTTAATTATTGTGAATAAATTATATGATCTAGCATATAAGATTCTTTCTATTTTTCTTTATTTGATATTCTTGTTACCTATTAGGATTCATTATATGTTTAGAATTTTGTTAACAATTAGTTTTTATTACCGTAAAATAATAAAGTAAAATTTTAATTGGTTATGAAGTTCTAAAATTCTACATTAGTAGGTTATTCAAATAAGGGAAGACGTTAATAAAGTTCTAAAATTTAGGACTTCCTTCATAGTTTATTCAAATAAGTAAAGACTTTACTAGTAAATATTTAATTGATTTTAAAATTTTAAATATTAAGAAAATAGTGAAAAGACAATTTTGTCTAAAACGAAAACTTTTAATGAAGGGAAAAAGTTCAATCAATTTTTTTAAGGACCTTCATTCTTTTAATATAGCATAGATCTATGAAAATATAATTACACCTTAAAAATAATAAGAAAAATATATTTAGACCGAGACATAATATCTCTCTCTCTTCAAGAAGATTTAAGCTTAGAACGGTAAAACATTTAATGGTCCATATTCGAAATCAATTTTTTTGAAATAAAATTTCTATATTTGTAATCTACGTAAAAAGTACTATAAGTCACAATAATTAACAATTCAAAATATTTAAAAATATATGAACAATTTACGATAAAGAATAAACTTATTTGAATAAGAGTAACAGTTTTTTAGATCATGAAAAATAATGGATCAAAGTAACTGTTTCGTATTATTATGTTAGTATTAAAATGTACTCTAACATATGTTAACCCATCCCTGGATGCACATGTTACCATTAAAATTATATTATGCCTATCAATCGTTTAACTACTATAGTCTATTACTCCTACTACTCATACCATTTTGCATATAGAAATTTTCAAATATACAAACAAATATGAAGGCTGAATAATGTAAGACTTCTTTTTTAATAGGTTAGGGCACGTAATTGGATAATACAAGACTTTTAAGAGATAAAAATAGGGAAAGTTACGGGTATATATAGACGACCAACTAATTTATCGACATGCAGAAAATATACACAACCTATATAGTATCAGTGTATAAGTTATAATAGATATGTATATTAAATGTATATACACATTTATATATTTTATATATATTTATAAATTAGTTGGCTAAATGTAGCGACCCATTTGGTCGTTTTGAGTATTAGAAATTTTTAATACATAAAAGACTCATTCCATAAATTTTTAATTGGATATTTTGTACTTTTAATTGCCTATTCGTGTTTCTACTCCTGTTGGTGAGTCTGTGCTAGTTGAGAAAGTGTATAGGTCTTGCCTTGTGACTTTTGTGGGGAGCAGAACTTATGTAGATTTGATTATTTTAGAGATGGTTGACTTTGATGTAATCTTGGGTATGACTTAGCTCTCTCCAAATTATGCTATCTTAGATTGCAATGCTAAGACTGTGACATTAGCCAAGCCTGGGATGAATCAGTTGGTGTGGGAGGGTGACTATCTTCCCACCCTAGTTCAGATTATCTCCTTTCTTCGTGCTAAGAGATTGGTGAGTAAGGGTTGTTTAGCCTTCCTAGCACATCTTAGGGATGATAATTTCGAAGTGCCGTCGATTGAGTCTATCTTGATAGTGCGTGAGTTTATGGATGTTTTTCCCGCAGACTTACCTGGTATGCCACCTGATAGGGATATAGATTTTTATATCGACCTGGAGCCTGGCACTCGCCCTATTTCCATTCCACCTTATAGAATGGTCCCGACTGAGTTGAGGGAGTTGAAGGCCCAACTTCAAAAGTTGTTGGGTAAAGGTTTTATTAGACCGAGTGCCTCTTCATGGGGTGCTCCAGTTTTATTTATGAAGAAAAAGGATGGTAGCCTTCGTATGTGCATAGACTACAGGCAGCTGAACAAGGTGACTATTAAAAATAGGTATCCCCTTCCTCGCATTGATGACTTATTCGATCAGTTGGAGGGTGCTTGTGTTTTCTCAAAAATTGATTTGAGGTCTGGTTATCATCAACTGAAAATACGGGCAGCAGATGTACCAAAGACTGCTTTTCGAACCAGGTATGAACACTATGAATTCTTGGTTATGTCTTTTGAGCTTACAAATGCACCTGCTGCTTTCATGAGTCTGATGAATGAAATATTTAAGCCATATTTGGATCTCTTTGTTATTGTATTTATTGATGATATATTTATTTACTCAAAGAGTAGAAAAGAACACGAAGAGCATCTGAGAATTGTTCTGGAATTGTTAAGGGAGAAAAGGCTATATGCCAAATTCTCCAAGTGTGAGTTTTGGCTTGATTCAGTATCTTTTTTAGAGAACGTGGTTTCTAAGGAGGGAGTGATGGTGGATCCCCAGAAGATTGAAGCAGTGAAGAGTTGGGCAAGGCCCACTAATGTCTCAAAGGTAAGGAGCTTTATTGGTTTGGCTAGATACTACCGCCGGTTCGTCAAGGGATTTGCTTTCATTGCTTCCCAACTGACCAACCTGACCAAGCAGAATATTCTATTTATGTGGTCGGACGGGTGTGAAGAGAGCTTTCTGAAACTCAAGACCTTATTAACTATTGCACCGATTCTAGCCCTGCCAATAGAAGGTAAGAATTTCATTGTTTATTGTGATGCATCATATTTTGGTTTAGGCGCAGTGCTAATGCAGGAGAAGAATGTAATTGCATATGCTTCAAGGCAATTGAAGGTGCATGAACGTAATTACCCCACTCATAATTTGGAATTAGCTGTGGTTGTATTTGCATTGAAGCAGTGGAGACATTATCTATATGGGGTAAAGTGTGAAATGTATACAGATCATCACAACTTACAACATGTGTTCACTCAGAAAGACTTGAATTTGAGGCAGAGGAGGTAGATGGAATTGTTAAAGGACTATGATATCACTATTCTTTATCACCCGGAAAAAGCTAATGTAGTGGCCGATGCCTAGAGCAGAAAAGTAGAGAGCATGGGAAGTTTAGCTCATTTGCAGGTTTCCAGACATCCATTGGCTAGAGAGGTTCAAACTCTGGCTAATGACTTTATGAGGCTTGAGTAAATGAAAAAGGAGAATTCTTGGCCTATGTGGAGGCAAGATCTTCTTTCCTCGACAAGATTAAAGAAAAACAGTTTGATGATGAGAAGCTGAGCCGGATTCGTGATATGGTCTTGCAAGGAGAGGCCAAAGAGGCTGTGATCGATGAGGAAGACGTCTTGAGGATTAAGGGGTGGGTATGTGTGCTCCATATTGATAATTTAATTCAGACTATTCTTGCAGAGGCTCACAGTTCGAGGTACTCTATACATCCTGGTGCAACCAAGATGTATCGCGATCTGAGACAACATTATTGGTGGAGCAGAATGAAGCATGACATTGTTGCCCATTCTAAATTGTCAGCAGGTAAAATATGATCACCAAAGGCGTGGAGGGACACTTCAAAGAATGCCCATTCCTAAATGGAAGTGGGAAAGGATTGCAATGGATTTTGTGGTCGGCCTTCCAAAGACCTTGGGTAAGTTTGATTCGATATGGGTGACTGTTGATAGGTTAACTAAGTCTGCTCACTTTATTCCAATCAAGGTGACTTATGATGTTGAGAAGTTAGCCAAACTCTATATCCGCGAGGTTGTTCGATTACATGGAGTTCCGATTTCTATCATATCAGATAGAGGTATGCAATTTACTTCTAACTTCTGGAGGACCTTGCATGCTGAGTTAGGTACTAGATAAAATCTTAGTACTGCATTTCACCCTCAGACCGATGGACAGTCTGAGAAGATAATTCAAGTGCTGGAGGATATGCTTCGTGCATGCGTGATAGATTTTAACGGTAATTAGGATCAGTTTCTATCCTTGGCAGAGTTTTCGTATAATAATAATTATCATTCAAGTATTGATATGGCTCCATTCGAGGCATTGTATGGGAGGAGATGTAGGTCTCCTATTGGTTGGTTTGATGCGTTTGAGGTGAGACCTTGGGGAACTGATCTTTTGAGGGAATCATTAGAGAAGGTGAAATTTATTCAGGAGAAGCTTCTAGCAGCTCAAAGCAGGCAGAAGGAGTATGCAGACCGAAAGGTCAGAGACATGGAGTTTATGGAGGAAGAGCAAGTGTTGTTGAAGGTTTCACCAATAAAGGATTTGCTGAGATTCGGTAAGCGAGGTAAGCTCAATTCGAGGTATATTGGACCGTTTGAAGTCCTTAAGCGTGTTGGAGAGGTGGCCTATGAATTGGCCTTACCTCCAGATTTGTCTGGAGTGCACCCAGTGTTTCATGTGTCTATGCTAAAGAAATATCATGGGAATGGAAACTATATTATTCGCTGGGATTCGGGCTTGCTTGATGAGAATTTATCTTACGAAGAGGAGCTTGTAGCTATTATTGATAGGGAGGTCCGCAAGTTGAGGTCAAGGGAGATTGCGTCTGTGAATATCCAGTGGAGGAATCGCCCTGTTGAGGAGTCCACATGGGAGATTGAGATTGATATGCGTGAAAGATATCCACATTTGTTCGTCGAGCCAGGTACCCTTTTCAACCCTCGCTCTTCTTTTGACGGTTTGGGAACGAACGATGGGTAAATTGGTATCTATTGTAACGACCCATTTGGTCGTTTTGAGTATTAGGAATTTTTAGTGCATAATAGACTCATTCTGTAAATTTTTAATTGGATATTTTGTACTTTTCCATAACTATGGTTATTTAATTGAGGGATGAATTTAGATAACCTATTTAGTTAATGGGCTAAAGTGATAATATATTTAAACTCTATACCAATTATTAAAATAAAATGATAGGATTTAAGAATTGTATTACATAAAAGAAAATAATTATTTTTAAATTAGAAGTGGGTTATATTCACTACTTCCTTAAAGTCCATATATGTAGGTTAGAAAAATAAAAATAAAAGAAAGAAAAGAAGAGAGAACGATTACCTGCTGCTAGCCGCGTGGAACAGGATTTGCTTCAGGTAAGCATTCCATAGTTGTATATTAACTATTTTAATGATAGGAAGTCCCTTTAATATAATTGAAAACTTGTCTTTTTTTGTTGAAAGATTCCAACTAGTAGGGGAGATGATGCAATCATCACATGGTATTGGTTAATGTTCATTGGGCCAAAAAGAAAAACAAAAGGAAAGAAAACAAAGTGTTACTTCCTGTTGCATATTTTGTCTTTGCAAACCTGCAACTGATCAGGTTTATGCTGTCCGTTAATATTTCTTTCTGTAACCGTAGGGGAAAAACATAAGGTTCGCTTATAATATGCTCGTTAGTTTCTTAGAAGTCCGTGAGTGTTTCATAGTTAATTTGGTTTTGACATGCTGGTATATATTGAAATAGTAGGGATATTGTATTATATGAATACCATTAAATTTATGTTATTTGGGAAAATCAAGACTTAACCCTTGTTTAAGATTTAAGAATATGAGACTTGAGATATTAGTTGGTATCAAAATTTAGAAAATTAATTATAGATTCGAGTAAGTTTTCGGATCTAGGCTAGACATATAGTAATATGGGTGTTGATAGAATCGTTTACTTACGAATATCATATACTTGATAGATTGGGAACGCGAGGCATCGAAGAAAGAAAAATCACCGGTGAATTAACTTGCTTTACTTCGGTTCTTCGGTTGAGATAAGTTATGGTTTTATTCTATATCATAGATAGACTCTTAATAGTGATTGATATTCATTGAGTAATGTGTGAAGTTTACTATGCATCTAATTGTTGTGGTTTGGATGGTTGATTGTTGTTGTGATTGGTCTGAAATCTCGAGGCCATGAAATCCATAATCTTGAACTTGCCCTATCAAAAATGGTGCCTTGAATAAAGAAGGCTTGATGGAATATTTTTAATGAAGTGGAATGTAATCATGAAGAATGATAAATTAATTATATTTGAATCGGGTGTCACATTTTGACACGATATATTTGAATCGGATGTCATGTTCCGACATGGTATATTTGGATCGGGTGTCACGTTCCGGCATGGTAATATTAAGGAAAAACAAATCAAAATGACTTAATATTACCCAATCTCCAAAACTCATTTTTCAAAAGAATGTGATGTGGAGGCTTGAGTCCTCATGTGTGATCTTGATGTTGTTGACTGGTTCTGAAATTGTTCATTGTGTTATCACTTGATCTTGTTGGCTGCCACCTGTTTAGTGCTATGGTTGATTTTCCGCTACTACTTTATGCATATTGATTTCTATTTTGAGTCAGCCGATGATATCTACTCAGTGCATGTTGTCCTGTATTGTCCCCTACTTATATCTTTCTTTGTTTTATTTTGTGGAGTGGAGCGAGTCTTCCATCGGCTTCGACTCGACCTCAGCTCTAGTCTGTCTCAAGTTCATCGGATTTAAGGGTGAGCTATCCTTCTAGCTCGTGATGGATTCTCTTAGTCATGACATGATGTCCTTAGTGTTCGGACATGAACTATGTCACTTATTTTATTTTAGTGTTTGACATTCTAGACTTAGTATTTTAGAATTATATGTCCTTGATGTGATGACTTTCAGATTTTGGGGAACGTTATGTAGTAAACTCTTGTGGATTGTTATTTCTTACTTTATAAGTTTGAGCTTCCGTGTAATTATTATACTTTATAAGTTGGGGTTTGTATTGTTGGTTCTCCCACCTAGGAGTTTAAGTGTGGGTGCCACTCATGACCCATTTTGAATCGTGACACTAAAGTATTTAGACCCATAATTATTCATAAAAAAATATCGGACAATTCATTAAGAAATTCAACTTCTTGACGAAACGGGCCCGCATTAGCTCCCATAGACGAAAAATTGCTCCAGTAAATGGTCAAGTTATATATTGGAAAAATTGTGCGACTACGCAAATTATATACTAGTGTATTATTTAATACATGTATGGTTTTACATAATTACAAATTATATCTGCTGTTTTAACGAGATTTGCTATTAAGATCAGGACCCACCAAGTTGATTTGTATCACAAATTTAAATTCATTTTCGTCTGATTGTATTTTCTTGTATACAAATCACAATTTCTCTCTCATATTTCCACTCATTGATTTTTCTCTTAAAATCTTTCAACCATATCAATTTCTGAATTTTGAATGCTATCTTTCTCTTTCCTAAACGTGGTTTCTCAATTGCAGGTAACTGCATAAACGTGTTTCAACCAACTAACGTTTTATTTTTTATTTTCGTTTGTTTATAGGTTTGTTCATACATTCATAAACTTTCATCTTCTATCTTTAATTTTTCAGTTAAATCGGTAGTTATGCACAAATTATGGATGAACAAACTCCACAAAAAAGGATCACTCGAGATATATAATTACATACTAAATAAATTATTCATGAGTCAAAGAGAAAAGGTATGAAGATCCTGATATATATAAAACTCTGAGTCCTATTTTTTTATTTTCATTTTGTTCTGTATATTATCACCCACAATATGTTTAACGACTTATTTGTATATAATTTCAACATGTATATACATTTACTGGTTTGTATATCTTAATAGTTTGTATACGTATACAAACTATTGTATAGAATATGTTCTTTGTATATTATAATTTGTATATATTTCGGGAATTTGTATATATATTAATAAATTCGATATTATCTTGTATATATTTCAGTGGACCCGTTTGTATAAAACTTTTCTTTCTGTTTTCTTGTCATGATTTTTTGATTTTCATTTGTATAGTTTTTTCTGTATATCATCACCCACAACATCTTCTACGAATTATTTGTATATTTTCAATATTTATATATATTTACTTA
This sequence comes from Solanum dulcamara, assembly GCF_947179165.1. Lineage (NCBI taxonomy): Eukaryota > Viridiplantae > Streptophyta > Magnoliopsida > Solanales > Solanaceae > Solanum > Solanum dulcamara. Next base: position 10,987,606 of record NC_077243.1, read on the forward strand.
TTTATATTCTTAATAGTTTCTATACATATATAAATGCATGAAAGAAAAACTTAATTAAATTGATTATGAATATTAGAAACAACGAATCGAATTTGTTGTATCGTTTACCTGAGGTTGTATGATGAACAAAGAAATTAAAATTGAGTTTTTTTGTATTAATGAAGTTTTGTCAATCTCATGAACCCAGTGAGTATGGTGTTCTTTGTGCTGAAGACGTCATTTTAGGCAAGATATTCTAGTCAGATACAATAACTCTGATTTATGAGATTGTTTTTCATTTTTTTAAACACAAATTGCCGCTCATTTCATTAATTAAGTTGAAAGACCTTTTTGTATAAATTATTTAATTGCAGTGAGATGTACAAACAAAAATAAGAATAGCAACTGAAACAATAGCTACTGAACGTAATTAGGCAAATAATAGCTACAGAGGTTTATTATGTTTCATCTCTTAGCTATTTATAAAAATTTCTCATATATATACACGTATGTATTTGTATAAAGTATGTATATTTATGTATACTACATATTAAAAAATATATATTCATCGACAATTATTTTGATATGCGAACATAAAGTTTAAAAATACCTTTAAGAAACTTTTTCTTTCTGCCTCGTGATCTTTCTGAAACAATTTTCAATTCCATTTATCTCCCATCAAAATCTTTTTACACATCCATCTCCTCAATTTACAAAAATAAAATAAAATAAATTAAAAAGACAATTTATTGTTAACATTGCTTTATTAGTATGCTTATATTTAAAAGTGTCATATAATTTGTGGTTTCTTTCCTTAAAGCTTCTTAGAATTCTTTTTGTTTCTAAGCTTATGGCATTCCTTTTACACGTTATTTTTGATGCATTATGATTTTATGTGTATTTGAATTGGATGTAATATGAAATTATATCATATTTATGGATAAATATCAAGCTCAGAACAAAGTTATTCGGAATAAGGTAAGTGTGATTTTTGTTCTGGACAAAATGAGGGAGGTGAGATTGAAATAGTTCAAACACATAAAGAGAAGATGTGCATATACTCCAGTGATGAGGAGTTCTAAGAGGTTGACTATATATAGTGGATGTAAGAAGAGGTAGATGTAGACCAAGCAACTCGTGGAAAGATGTAATTAGATAAGGCATGACTCACCTACAACTTACGTAGGACATGACCCTAGATAAGATTATATGGAGGTTGAAAATTATGATAAAAGATTAGGAGATTGAGCATTGACTAGTTTTGTTTTAATATCGTGATTATTAATTCTCTTAGGGGTTGTTTGATTTGGATACAAGTTATGTTGGGATAAGTTATGCTGAGAGTAGTTTTTATTCTTTGTTTGGTTGGTCATATTCAAAGTTATATTCATTGCATAATTTCTAAGAATAAGTTGTTTGTTTACGAAAATACCCTCCATCTTATTTAATTATTTTTTTACGTTTTCTTTGCAAGCTGTAGTTATTCATTCCTAAAAATAAAAAATTTATCTTATTTAACTTACATATTTTTATTTATGCATTTTCATGATTGTGCCACGTATTTTTAAAATTAAACTTTCATCTTATTTAACTTTAAAATAAAACATTAATCTTATTTAGCTTTAAATAAATTTTTCATCTTATTTAACTTAAATATAAAACTTTCCTCTTATTTAGCTTAAAAATAAAACTTCCATCTTGTTTAGCTTAAAAATAAAATTTTCATTTTAAGTTTATTAAAGTAAAAGAAATTTTGTTATTAAAATTATCTACATTTTAAAGATATCTACACTTTAATTGATATATAAAATATAGTTTTTAAGTTAGTAATAAAATATTTAATTAAAAATATGCAATTTAGTAGTGGAGTGAACATTTTAATAGAAATTAAAATATAAATAAACATAAGAATTAGACAAATAAATTCAACTAATAATATATTTATAAATAGAAATTGTATTAATAAAATATAATATTTTAATAGAAAAATATATTATCATAAAAACAGTAGTTAATTAAAGCTATGAATGTTATTATAAATATATTTAAAAATTATATAAATATATATGAATGTAAAAGTGGTGTATAAAAGAGAGTTTAAGGGGGTATTTTTTTTATTTTACATTTTTATTCCAGGACAAGTTATCCTGGGTTTAGTATTCCATCCCAGGGAGGGATAACTTATCCCAGTACTAATTGTTAATCCTGGGATAAGTTATTCCAGGCTTTGCAACCAAACAAGGGATTAAAGACTACTTAAAAATTATCCCGGGATTAAGTCCTCTTATCCATCACACCAAATGACCCCTTACTATCTTATTCTTAGATATTTGTATTACATGTTGTTTCTTCTGCTTCTTTTATCATACTATTTGTTGTTGCGACAATTTTTTTCTCCATTAATTTTAATAAGATTTTTCATTATTGTATTTTCTTTTCTTACTGTTTTGGATATGAGTTCTTAAGCTAAAAAAATCTATTAAAAATAATTTCTCAAAGATTTTTGCGAAATCAGATTTAGGTGAAATTTAAATTGAAGTTTAAAAATATGTTTGGTCATAAATTTTGAAAACATATTTTACTTTTTTACAACAACAACAACAATAATAACAATAACAATAATAATAATAATAACAACAACAATAATAATAATAATAACAACAATAACAACAACAATAACAACAATAAGAACAACAATAACAACAATAGTAATAATAATAACAATAATAATAATAACAATAACATTAATAATAATAATAACAATAATAATAATAATAACAACAACAACAACAATAATAATAAAAATAACAATAACAATAAAATAACAATAACAATAACAATAATAACAATAATAACAATAACAATAACAATAACAATAACAATAATAACAATAATAATAACAATAATAATAATAACAACAATAATAATAATAATAACAACAACAACAACAACAACAACAATAATAATAATAATAATGATGATTTATACCTATAACAACTAGAACAACAACAACAACAACAACAATAATAATAATAATAATGATTTATACCTATAACATCTAAAAACTATTAAAAATATCCATAAATTTGGCACAAAACTATCATTCCTGTAATGAACTAGATGATAAATTAACCTAAAATCATAACACACTAATAGCACAATTACTAGCTACTATAGCTCGTCAAATTATTATTAGTAACGAAAATCAATCGGTGAAAATATATAAATTATAACAACTAGTTATTTTTTAATATAATTTTTTCACATTTTATAAATAATATTTTCATGACGAGCATGCATTTCTAGATTAGATGACAAAAAGGATAGATAAAAATTAGTTGAGTCATAAATAGATGGATTTTTTTTATATATAATATAAAAGTTTAAAGTATTTTTTAAAAAATCAATACCTATATTTTGACCTAAACAAGTTTTAAGTAGATTTTGGGATTTGATTTACAAAATTTCTCAAACACAAGAGCCAAACAAGTTTTGCAATTTTTTTCTTTTAAAAAGTCCTTCCAAATCTAGGAGACCAAACGGGTCCTAGAGAATACATTTTTGCTGACTTTTTAGACCCAATATAGGTAAAATGTTAATAACATCATTGGATATTTTATCAAATAAGGAAATGTGTCAATTTTTTGTTATTGATTAATAAAAAAAGTGTGTCACATAAATTGAAATAAAGAAATTAAGTATTTTTGAGTGGTAGCTAAAGCTAAGAAAAATAATTATACATTTTTAAAAGATGGGCCAAACACAAAATAATGCTTTAATATTAATAAAAATATTTTTCAAATTAATCAACCAAACACAAATTTAATTCTCCATTTTTTTTTTATAAAGCACGTTTTAAAATAAACAGATTTAATCAAATAGTGCTAGAGCTTTGATTTGTAACTCATAGTCATACGAAGGGCCCAACTCCGTGTATAAAATGTGTTCCATCAGAAGGGACAATTATTTTCCGGTTTAAGTCGATATCAAAATAATTCAGCGTTAGCTATTTTTTTTTCCCTCTCTTTTTTATCCGATATTCAATATTTATTTTAAAATTCGATTCATTCAATTGTTGTGACAAAAAACATAGAAAATTACATGTACCGAAAAACATGAGCAAAATTGTATATAAATGGAAAAAAAAATTGGGTCGACATGATGAGCTTTGGAATTTTGATCAATTACTTGTGGTCCACCGTCCAATTTCACATGATTTGGCTTTCCCCATGTTGCTTTCATACAATTGGCGACTTAAATGGGTGGCCCTTTCAGTAGCTCTTTATTAATTAGAAGTGACGTTTGTGAGATAATTTGGCCAACTCAAAGTGAAAAAAGAAAAAAAAATGGTGGTGAACTTCAATTTCAACCAACTAACAATTGAAGTTTGAGTATATATTTAGATTACAACACCTGTTTTAATCATATGAAGCAAGCAAAATAATGTGATTTTTATAAGCTATTTATAAAAAGTCTTCCAATCATATATACATACAAAATCGGTGGGAAGCAATGTAAAGAATTTTTTTATAAGAAGCACTTAAAGTTAAGTTAGTTGGATTGCACTGTTTGGTGTTCCGATATATCAAGATATATAATAGTGAATTTATATTGTTACGATTAAATATTTGTTAATGATGATGTACAAAATTAAGAAATAACGAAAAATTCATGATTGATATAGAAAAAAAATCAATATGTTTCGCATAAAATATCATGATCGAATTAGACTTCCGTATGAAATGAGGACTTGTTTGAGAACACCAATGGAACAGTACTATCTTATCGATTAAAACATTAGGTCAGTGCAATATCTATGTTATTACGTTATCTATTCACTTTTTATTAGTCATATTTTACTTTTTAGAAGTTAAACTGCTTGATTTAACCTATATTTTAAAATATATTTTAACAATCGTGTCAAATCAAAATGTGACAAATGAAAGTAAGCAACGGGGTTAATATTTTGTTCCGCGTTGGGAATTGAGATCTATGTTTTAGTGTAGAGCTCGTGGTTTTTGTCATGTTATTGACTCTTCGCATCTGGCATACGAAAAGAGACCCTCTTAACTCATATTTATTGCATCATAAGTGAAATACTACCCTACACCTTTCACTTTCTCTAATCGACCTACTTATCTTACTCACCAAATAAATTGGCCAGAATTTTTACTTAAATTGTCATTTTTCAAAACTCAGTTAATCAAATTATATAAAGGAGGAAGATAATACATAGTCGTGAAATTAGTTTGATCATTTCCTTATTACTTTCAAGGTCGCCCTATACATTCATATAAACAAGCATTAAATCCAAATGTAAAGTCAGACTATTTTTCATTCACACTCGTTGATGGATTCTCACATTGAAACCACCAACCATGTGTGCGGTCAAAAGAGGCAGAAAAACCGGGTTATCTACATTAACCGGTTTAATCTCGAACCGCCTTAGAACCGAAGCCAACACATACTTCATCTGTGTGAATGCCATTTCTTTCCCCAAACACACCCTTGGACCTGCTTGAAACACTGGATACTTATACGGACTTACACTTTTCAACCCTCCATTTTCATCGATCCAACGGTCCGGTTTAAATTCAAGTTGGTCTTTTCCCCAAATCTCCTCCATCCGACCCATTCCGTAGGGGAAATAAGTAACTCTATTGCCCTTTTGAATCCTTGTTCCGTCTGGCAATACGTCGTCTTTATCCGCGTGCTTTGAGTCCCAAACCACTGGCGGATAAAGCCTCATTGATTCATTCAAGCACGCGGCTAAATACTTCATCTCTTTTAATTCATCGAATTCAAGCGGCCTATCGCCATTGTTGATCGACGTTATTTCATCGATCATTTCATTTTTTACGTTGGGGTGATTGGTAGTGAGCCAAAAAAGCCACGTCAATGCGGAAGAAGTCGTATCTCTTCCCGCCATGAGGAAGCTTATGACCATATCTCTCACCACTTCATCTTCTTGTCCAGCAATTAATAATCTAGACAGAAGATCCATGTTTTTCATGTGATCTCCAATATTTTCAGTAACCATCTTTTGTTTCTTTTCCCCTATGATCTCGTCGATACAACAGTGAACTCGTTTCACGTTTTCCTTCAGCTTCTTTTCCGATCCTAAATTGAGAGCTCTTTTGCTTTTCCAAATCGCATAGACAGGCGCCATCCCTCTCATGGCACACGCTCGAGAAGCGGTGTCGAACGAATCTACTAGAACTGGCACGTGCGAGAGATCATCCAAACAATGCGGGTCAGTGCCGAGGGACACCTTGCAAATAGTGTCGAAGGCGAAACGCCTAAGCACGTCTTGCAAATCCAACACTTTGCCTGATTTAGCAGCCTGGTGAAGCAATGGAATGAGCCTGTTTTCGGCTACTTCTTCGAGAGTTTTGACAGTAAATTCCCTCAACGAATTTGTGCTGAACTCGTGGCTAGCCAATTTTCGCTGCGCGTTCCACAGTTCCCCGTCCACGTTGAATATCCCACGCCCAAGAAAATCGCCTAGAATATCCGTAAAGGGCTTCCCCTTTGGATAATTTATGAAATTTGTTTTGAGAATGTACTCCACGTTATCCGGATTTGCTGTGATTATAGTCCGAGGAGCGCCGAAGCGCTGAACAAGAATGGTTTGTGTAGGGGACTCCGTTAAAAGTTGAGTGTACCAATCCAATAGTCGATGTCGATTTTTGTAGAAGGAAATAAGGCATCCAAGGATTGGGTAAGAGGAAGGGCCATAGATGGGAGTCAATTTTCTGAATTTGAGATGATATTTTAGGGTAAAGCAAAGAAGCCCTAAAATGAAAAAAAGAAAGAGAGAAAGAATCATGTTGTTAATTAGCTGGTGATGACTTGAGTACTAGTGTTGCAGTGAGTTTTAAAGGGGAAGATATATAAAGAGTACTTTGATTGATTTTGAGAGATAAGTGGCTCTATGTATATTTATGGAAAGAAAATGACAAGAGGGGTGGAAATTTACGCACACTTGTTTATTATGCATATTAATCACGTGTTTGTTGTGCGTAAAGTGAAACTTGAAAAAGTTGGCTGCTGCGGAGAACTTTTCATAATCATGCGCTGAGAAAATGTCGTCCGTCGTGACTTCTTTGTTTTTAAGATTTATATTAAACACTGATCGAAAAATTCTCATTCACATTACTTTCTCTGTTTCAAATTATTTTTCGTGGTTCAATTATCCAATCCACAGGGCGAGCTGCGGGGCAGAGAAATAGTTATATATATGAAGTAGTATTTTCTTATGTTATTAGAAAAACAGAATTTGGAGGTTATTTGTTATTTTAAAAGTTTAAAATAAACTTAATTATTCTCTTTTCCTATTTTTAATCTAAATAGTACTTTATTTTTGAAAACCACAAATACTTTAATCATTGAATGATATTACAATTCACATAAATAAATAGAGTAAATATTTCAATAAAAATAGATATACATCTTATAATTAAGGTAGGATAATCCATCCTTTATAATTAATGTTTGCATAAAAAGCGTGTACAAAAGAAACTTAACAGATAATTTAAACCTGGAGACTCGATTGTATAGCTTCTAACCATACGGGAGCTACAAACTTTATTAGTGTCAATTTTTCTAACCTTTGATTTACGTACACATAATTTTAACTTTTAAAGTAAGTTGCGTTGTGTTGGCCTATTTCACAACTGAATTCCTACGCAAAGTAATTTGGATTTATTTTGTAGTACTATTGATATTTTTTAAATGATATTCCCTATGTATTGATTACTATGTTACTTCCATTCTTAAAGGGCTTTCTGTCCGTCAACAGGAAGAACAAGTCTAGAGAAGCTAAGGTGATCAACTTCTTTTGAATGAGTTTTTAATAGAACTTTCTATCTGTAGTAGCTTTTTGAATTTTGTATCATGTTTAAGACGATGAAATTATAAAATTCAAAGGGCTCACTAATTTTTTTAAATTTCGTATTTAGTCAAATAAATATATAAAAGTAACAACTATCGAGAATATTGTATATACATAACTTCTAGAAAAATATTACTATGTGTCTGCCATTGGCCATGATATCTTATTAATTCATTCTCTCATTCAACCTGAAGCTTCTTTTCATGGTAATGCACTTCACATTATAAAGTAGGTTACTATTTCAATACTTTTGACCATCCAATTTTTATTGTCTTCCATGTATTATATAGTCAAATTTCAATATTTTTGACCATTCAACTTAATAGTATTCATGCATGAACTATAGTCAAATCAATTGATATTGGAATTTAGAAATATTACTAAGGTCGTTTTGTACGTCTGTAGAATATATAAATTCTGCATTGAATAATTCAATGTTTGGTTTTCGGATCAAGACCCGCTACTGTTAATAAATTGTATTGCTAATTAATAATGATAATACACCATATTTGTATTATTTACTAATGGTACAACAAAAATAAAAGGTGGCATTATTCACGGAGATATAAAAAGACAGTTGCTATAAGGCGTAGGCCTCCAAAAAATAACGAAGGCAAGCAAAGTTTTTTTTTAGATCGGACAGAAATTGACCGTCATATATATATATATATAAATCCTCACATAATATAATACAATATTTGGTTGACATCATAAGAAAAATAATCACCGCACATAACTAATTAATGTAGTATTTGGGTGTCCGCATAGAAAAAATCATCCTCATAAGTATTTATGGTACTCCGTCCTATCAAAAATAATTGATGTTTTAGTTTTAAAAGTTACTAGTTCAAAATAATTGATGCTTCACAAAATCAAAGGGTATTTATGTATTATTTCTTGGTAAAATCGCTTATTGATATATTTTTTTAGTTCTCTTTTACTAGTTCAATGTTAATTTTGTATTGTCCTTAAGAAAATATTTATTTACTAAGTTGTCTATATTAATTAACTATGTTTTGGGAATTAAATTGGGCTATTTCAATAAATTTGGGAAATACTTTCTCTATTCACTTTTATTTGTCCATTATATTAAGAGTAAATTGTCATTTTTACTTATCCACTTTAACATATCAAGATACAAATAATTTATTTATCATGTTTTACCCTTAACATAACGTACCCATTCCAAATTATTTTTCAAGTCCATTAATACAACAACAACAACAACAACAGCCCAGTAAAATTCCACAACGTGGGTCTGGAGAGGGTAAAATGTACGCAAACCTTACTCCAACAAAGGTAGGACGGCTGTTTCCGAGAGATCCTCGGCTCTATAGAAGCATAAAAAGAGTTCAAATAAGGCTTACAAGAAGTTCAAAGCATTATGTGAAAGCAAATAAAGCAAAGCAAATAACGAAAGCGTAACAGATAAAATAGAGTAATCAAAGTATAGAGAGTAGTAGATACTAACAGAAATCAGAGCACAAGAAATTATAGTGCGCTAATGCGCCTACTAATAAGGAAGAATAATGGAACTTTGTACTAGCCTTCTACCCTAATATGAGTTCTCCACACCCTCCTATCTGTTATGCCCCGTACTTTTATACTTCAGAACGCTTTCTTAAACTTCTTAAAAATTGCCACGTGACCTAGAGTATCTATAACGTTGTCAAATAACTCTAAGGAAGGGAGGATGTGATGCCCTATAAGAGTGAAGGTTGAAAATAGAGTTATAAGGATTTGAAAGGAGTTAGAGGCCAAATAACGAGTCGTAGGACTCGACTTACTTGCGTAAGCTACCAACTTAGATATCTTACATACTTAAGCTACTTGAGTACACGTCGAGCTTAAGTAGCAAGGAATACATGGGCTCTTAAAGTAAGATGAGATTACGAACCCACGGAAGAGAAATAAGCAGACAACGCACCTACTTGGATCAAATATATGATGCACCTGCTTGGGGTGGACCCCCCTCACATGCCACGTGGCAGCACATGAGTGGCCACATGGTGTGAGGTGACTGCCTAAGGACTTGACACGTGTCACCCTTAGGGTATGACATGTGTCACTCTTAAAGGTGATATATAAATGTCTAACTATGACTAAGGACTTCATTTCATCTTTTAACTTGAAAGAATTTGGAGAAAACGTGAGAGAGAAAAGAAAAGGAGCTACGGCTAGGGTTTCTTCAAGGTAAGGCTCCAATTTTTTCTCCATAAATTAATTATCTAAGATATTCCTCGGTTATATGAAGGTGTTTAACAACGAAAAATTTCTATTTGGGGCAGCAAAGAAGTGACGCGAACAACCCACAAACTTTCAGCATGTTGAGGAGTTTCCGAAATTAATTTTTGACAAGGTAAGGTTTCTCCTTTTGAATTGGAGTTAATGATGTTGTTATGGAGTATGTTACATGTGTTAAATGAAGTTGAAAGTAGGAAAATTGCACAAGTATACTTGACGTGAGAAACAAACTAAATTGGAGTCGTTCTAGTTAAATTGAAGTTGAATAGTGTTGTTGCGATTGTGGTGTTGTGGTTAGAGACGGTGTAATTATGTGTTGCAGGACTGGAAAGTGGTGTAAAAAAGGTGTGGGTTCTTCTGGTTGAATTCACATAACCCTCCGTTTCGTAAGGTTAAAGGTTTTATGAAATAGAGATAGAAAACCTTATTTTAATATCATGGTTTTGGGCGAGTCGTTTGGAACTTGTATTACGTCGTATTGTAGTAATTCAATGTTGTATAGCTGCTGATTGTTGTTGTTAATATGAATGCTAAGGTTTGGAGGTTAAAACAGAATTTTGGTTAGGGCAAGTTATAGGAAAAGTGTTGCCCAACTTCCGTTAATTTCTTAACTAACTTATAAACTAGTCGAGAAAGGCGAACAAGGAAATGGTTCCTATGGATACTTGAATACAAATGTAGGAACTGGAGAGTCGAAGGTTATTAATATGAGTATTATTTTCGTGTTAAATAGGTTCAGAGGACGACGATATGAACGTGATTACGAGTAATCCATAAGAGGTATGTAAAGCTTATCTATTCCTCTCTTTTGGCATATCTTCAAGTTAAGTAATGAATGATATGAGCTTGAGGGTAAATCTACTCATAAGTGCCAAGCGTAATTCACGATCCTTATTTGCTTCCTGATGAAAACACTCTTATAGTAATTGAACTAGGGCTTCTCAAGCCTTTCATACGTTAGGAAGTGATGAGTATGTGAAGCTATCCTTTTTTTCTCTTGGCATGTCTTAGCCATAAGTGATTTGTATATGAAATGTGGGGATAATTCCATTCATAAAAATCCAGGCATGACTCATAATTCTTACCCACTTCTTGGTATTAGAACTCCTATAATAGTTGAGTTATTGCCTTTTAAGGCTTCTATATGATGAATGGTAGTATATGTAAAGCCTATCTCTCCTTTCTTTTGAAATGTCTTAAATGTAAGTGAATTGATATATGATATGAGTTTGGAGGGAGTTCAATTCATAAGTTTCGGACATAACTCATGACTCATGTTCACTCCTGAATGCTAGAAGTTTTAAAGTAGTTGAACTACTACCCTTTAGCCTTCTATATGTTGAGTAGTGCCTCAGTACGTAAGCTCCTATTTCTAAAGACTCTGTGATGATAAATGTCTCTAATTGCATAAGTTGTGTAGCATTATCTTGATGCAAGTCTATGATTCCTGAGACTCCGTTTGATATGGCCCCATATGGCATTTAGAGGATACTTGAGATGATGATCATTTTGATCCTCAAATGATAGTTCATGACGATTGTTATACCGAGTCTCAGATGATGAGCTAATTGCATATGATTACTCACTACTCTACTCGTCCATGCTGTTAATACATATTCCTCTGAGTCCCATGAAGGGCCAGGTAAGACCAAGTTCCATAAAAGGCCGGATACGATATATAATGACATGATTATTCATCGAGTCGCATAAAAGGTCGGGTACGATATATGATGACATGATTATTCACTGAGTCCTATAAAGGGTCGAGTACGACCGAGTCCCATAATGGACCTGGTACGATATATGATGATATGAGCATTCACTGAGTTCCATAAAGGGTCAGGTACGATCGAGTTCCATAAAAGTCCAGGTACGATATATGATGGTATCATTATTATGATAGTATGATTATCTACCGAGTCCCTCAATAGAGGGCCGGGTACGGCACATATATGCATATGATGACCTAATGAAATATTTGTGACACTGAGTCCCATGATGGGCCAGATACAATATAATTGTACGCTATATGTATACTACTCTCTTCACCAAGTCCCTCACTGAAGGGCCGGATACAATATATAGCTTGCATATGAAAATATAATGATGTATTTGTAACATATGAGATGATGTCGTATACGATGGTATGATGCCGTATATGATGATATGATAACACTGCATCCCACAGCGGGCTAGGTACGGTATGTGAGGATGATATACATGTCCTCATTTTATAAGATGAAGGTGCGGTGATTTATTAAATGTTATACTTATTTTCTGCATCCCTAATTCTCTGTAATCTCACTTATACAGTGTTATGCTTTATATACTTAGTACATGTATCGTACTGACCCCCTTTCTTTGGGGGCTGCGTTTTATGCCCGCTGGTACAGGTACGCATTTTTGGAGATCCGTCAGCTTAAGATTTCCAGTCAGCAATTTTGGGAAGAGCTCTATTATGTCGGAGCCTAGATTTTGGTACTTGTCTTCAAATGTATATAGCTGTTTATTCAGGGGTACGACAAGAGCCCTATTCCGCCATATGATACAGTTAATACTTTTAGAGGTCTGTAGACATATGTGTGTGGGTTGTGTGTATATTTTGTTCAACGACTTTTATGCAATGTATGATGCATCTTAATATGAAATAGCAGCCTTATCGGCTTGCATGCCCTTTCACGATACGATCAGTGGTAACTCATCCGGAGACAAAAAAGGAAAAAAAAAAAGGGGTTATATGTATATAGAAACGTTATGACCCATTGGGGGTTCGTATATATGTATACGGGAGTCCAGGTCGGACCTCATTTACGGCCTGCAAGGTTGGGTCGTGACACTATCTAAGGTCATGTGTCCTTAATAAGTTGTAACTGCATCATGTCCGGTCTAATCAGCTTTCCCAAATATTTTTTCGGCCTACCCCTACCTCTACTGAAACCATCCATGGACAACCTCTCACACTTCCGCACTGGGCATCTGTGTCTCTCCTCTTCACATGCCCAAACCATTTTATTCGCACTTCCCATATCTTGTCTTCCATCGAGGCAACTCCTATCTTGTCCCGAATAGCCTCATTTCTAATCCTGTCGTTCCTAGTCTGCCCACACATCCATCTCAACATTCTCATCTTGGCAACTTTCATCTTTTGAACGTAAGAGACCTTAACTGGCCAACACTCCGCCCCATAAACATAACCAGTCTAACCACCACTTTGTAGAACTTGTCCTTAAGTTGTGGTGACATCTTCTTATCATATAACACACCGTAAACGAGACTCTATTTCATCCACCTTACCCCAATACAATATGTGATATCATCGTCAATCTCCCCGCTGCCTTGCATGATAGACCAAGGTACTTGACACTACTTTTTTTTGGATAGCTTGGTCACCAAGTCTAACTTCCGCGCCAACCTCCCGAGTTGTCTCACTGAACTTGCACTCTAAGTACTCTGTCTTGGTCCTACTCAGCTTAAACCCTTTAGACTCTAAGGTATGTCTCCAATCCTCCAGCTTAGCGTTAACTTCGCTATGAGTCTCATCGATCAGGACTATGTCGTTCGCAAAAAGCATACACCATGGCACCTCACCTTGAATTTGGTGCGTCAATCCATCCATCACTAAGGCAAATAAATATGGACTAAGAGCTGATCCTTGATGCAATCCTATCACAACTGAAAAGTGCTCTGAGTCCCCTTCTACTGTCCTTACCTCGGTTTTAGCACCTTCATACATGTCCTTGATCACCATAATGTACGCCACAGGTACACCTTTAGCCACCAAACATCTCCATAGTATCTCTCGTGGAACTTTATCATAAGACTTTTCTAAGTCAATGAATACCATATGCAAGTCCCTCTTCCTCTCCCTATACTGCTCCACCGGTCTCCTCATAAGATGGATGACTTCTGTAGTTGAGCGTCTCCGCATAAATCCGAATTGGTTCTCTGAAATAGACACTCCTCTCCTCACCCTCATCTCCACCACTCTTTCCCACACTTTCATAGTATGGCTTAGAAGCTTGATACCTCTATAGTTATTGCAGCTCTGGATATCCCCTTTGTTTTTGTATAGAGGGATCATTATGCTCGACTTCCATTCTTCGGACATCGTTGCTGTCTAAAAGATGACATTAAATAACTTAGTCAGTCACTCTAAACCTACCGAGCTCGCGCTCTTACAAAATTCCCCATGAATCTTGTCAGGTCCGATCACTCTTCCCCAGCGCATCCGACGCACAGTAGCCTTAACCTCTTCGATCGTAATGCTCCTGCAACACCCAAAATCATGATGTCTCTCTGTATGTTCCAAATCTCCCAACACAATCTCTCTATCCCCTTCTTCATTCAAGAGTTTATGGAAGTGTGACTGTCATCTCTGTTTAATGAGGGTCTTCTTTATCAGTACTTTTTCATGCTCGTCCTTAATGCACTTTACTTTATCCACATCGCGTGCCCTTCTCTTCCGCGCCCTGGCTAGCCTGAATAATTTTCTGTCCACGCCTTTCTCTTCTAGTTCAGCATAAATGCGTTCCTGAACCAATAATGATAAATTAATTAGTACGAGTGTTATGATATAATATGCACTTTAATTATTATAACTCCGTACATTTCAATTTTTTTTGTCTTATTTAATTAGTACGAGTGTTATGATATAATATGCACTTTAATTATTATTACTCCATACGTTTCAATTTTTTTTGTCTTATTTACTATTTGGCCAATCAAAAGCTATATTTTTGGATCATAATTTATTCAAATACTTTTTAGATATTTAAAGTTATTAACTATATATTGTGACTTATATTATTATTTATGTGGTTTAAATATGTAAGTTTTATTTTAGTAAAATGAAAATTATATGTTTAAAGTCACACTAAACATTAGTTGATTTGACGCTCTTACGTACTTTTGAATCTAGACAAACAAATGAAACAAGAGGAGTATTTCTCAAATGAGGTGCAAAGTTTACCATAAACAAGTTAAGTAGTTACTTAATGATAAAGTAAAATAAATAATTTTGAATTTTTTCAATTTATTAAAATGAACAAATAAAATAAAAGTTAGGCCCGAACTGCATAACATAATTATTTCAATTGAATGGAAAAATTTCTTTGTAGGCTATATATACATCTTTCTAGTATTATTAAATTTGGTTAGAAATCTATTGATAGTCATCTACCACATTAATTTTTCCTTGTTATCTAAAAATCAATATTCTTCATCACCTCAATACCTATAAAGCTCTACCTATTTCCTTATAGCTACTGCTCAGAATTTGTATATCAAAATTTCCGGATTTTAATTTCAAGTTTGTGATTTCAATAATTTTAAAATTTAAAATTTGGTTCATAAATTTATATCTGTAAAAAAATAATTTATAATTTTAAAGTTTGCAAAATAAGACTTATGTTCGACGTAGAAAGATTGTTCATACCTCATATATAAATTATATCAAAGAACAAATAGTTATGAATATTGTTTAATTATTGGATCAATGAATCTTCTTAAATATATTTGAAAAATTGATCAAGCATTTATTAATAAAAAAGAGCATAGAAATATGCAATTTATTAATATTGTATCGCCTTTGAATATTCAAATACTATGTTTATTAATTATGATTTGTCCATTTAAAAAAGATCGTACATAATTAAGAGAATTTTAATTTGATAAATTTAACTTTTCATAAACAAATTTTTATTTCAAATCATAATCAAACTGCCACAATATTCATATGTGTGCTTCAATAATTTTTTACCTAATAAAATGTTGTACTGTCAGGCAAATAGTGGATAGTGGTTTGTTAATAGATATCTGTCTAGTTTCCTAAAAAAATAAAAATAGAGTAAGGAAACGTCTAGCCATGAAAATTATGTGAATTTAAAAATGAGAAAAGGGCTGATATATCTTTTAATTTTGTCTCCTTCGTTATGATTTATATATACTCCTATTATTATATAAATATTCACATATTTCATTTTTCTCTAATGAAAGTGAAAAAAATAATTTTAATTTTATTTTTAAAAATATTTTTATTAAAAAACAATAAATATAAGGATATATCTTATCATTCTCACACATAATTTATTTTTTGACATTTTTTATTTCACGACTAATAATTTAGATTTATTATTTTAATGATTAAATTTATTTTTTCCACTACTTTTCTTGTAAGTCTTCTTATACATGCACCATTTTTTTTTTATAGATACAAAAGGTAAATTACAATATAATAGCAAATAAATTAGTTTTAAATTATAATATAGCTAAAAAAAATAATTTTTTTTTTACCTTTTTCTCTTTTTTCCATTCATATTTTTTTATTTTTCTTATTTTTACACCAAAGAGTGAAAGAAAAAAAATAAAAATAAGAATTATAAACTCAAATAATGATAATTAAAAAAGTCAAAAAATAATATATGTGTTAAAAAATTAAATATACTCCTAAACCTTACTAAAAAAAATTCATTTTATATTTTTTTACTTTCTCAAAAAAAATATACCATTTTAAAAATTAAAATAAAAACAATCACTTTCAATGAAAATGATATATGTTAATCATTTTTATAACGAGAGAATATATACCAGTCATTTGTTATGACTAAATGCATCCTAAATGGTCCAGCTAGAGTGCAGTAGTGATAAGAATTAGGCACGTGATATAATTTAGAGCACGTTCCAGTGTGTTGCCAAATAAAGATAAGGATTTATATTTTTCCATTAAAGGACCAATCTTTTTCTTTTTTAGTTTTACGTCCGCATCAACCTCTCACACAATTATATCACCCTATTATTTTAAGTGAGCATACTGATATTTTAATAATAATAACTAGATATTGAAGCGCTTGACCAATAGCATAAGACATTCAAATTGAATATTTTAATGTTTTCATATATTTTACACCCCGTTATTTCAAAATACTTGTCACATTTTTCTTTTTAAGAGTCTATCGTTATAAACTTTGACCAACATATTAAAATATATTCTTTTTAATCATATTGATATGATAAAAATTATAATTTATATATATTATTTTTTTTGTATAATTTTAAATATTAAATTAATCTAATCTAATTTAACTTTAAAAAATAATTAAATTAACTCTCGAATAATAAAATGTGACAACTATTTTAGAACATAGAAAGTATATCTATTTAGTTAATATAATTTGATA
Source organism: Solanum dulcamara (assembly GCF_947179165.1). Taxonomy (NCBI): domain Eukaryota; kingdom Viridiplantae; phylum Streptophyta; class Magnoliopsida; order Solanales; family Solanaceae; genus Solanum; species Solanum dulcamara. The sequence goes on from NC_077243.1 coordinate 11,004,898, forward strand.
TCGCTTGCCGTAAGGTGCTTTCGCTCCTTATTTTATTTGTCTCATCGTTTGTGCTAATTTAAAGTATCAAAACAAAAAAATGAAGTCATGATTAAATGGTCGGTTTAAATCACTAATGATTGAAGTATCATAGATAAATATATTTCATTATCGTGGTTCACATCAGTAACTATCACCATAATATAGTCCACCACTAATTTCGCAATTTATTGTCTGGTCAAACAACAAGACAAAAAGAAAAAAAATATATATATGGAGTTTAAATTTATTTTTTTGCACTTAAGATAATCACTTAATTAATAATATTATTATTTCAAAACTTCCATATTTCTTAAATTTAATTTTATTTATATAAAATAAATAATTTCTTTAAAATAATAAATATTAACTGAATGATGAAAAATGAACGTTGCATTATCTAATTCCAAGAATACTGCTCAAGTTACGGCTGGTCACATCTCCGGCTAATTATTTGCTACTGTATACTTAGTTGCTATCATATTGACATGGGATTGGTTGTAATTAAAATTTTTTGACATAAACTTTAAAACGAGCTCATATATATTATATATATTATAGTCTGCGCATAGCGGGAGTCTTAGTGCATCGGACTGCCCTTTTTATTATAGTTCGAAAATGATGCATCTTTCCCACAGGTCACGACTCTAATTAAAAGGCATTTAGCTTCCTGTTAATTTAGAGTGGAATTTCAACTTCCCATTTTCGATTACTTTTAAGAAGAAGACTTAACGCAAAGCATTAAATTGTAGAGATTAACTACTGTCCACTTAACAATTTAGCCCGAAAAGAAAAAAAAGTGAGGTAGAAGTTAAGTTTCTATTGAACAAGAAAATTATAAGGTCAACTCATTTTGTAGAAATATTTATTTCTTTAATATATTAATATATTATTAATATTTAAATAAAAATAGGAAAAAGGCATAAATTTCTTCTTGAAGTTGTACCGAAAAGTCAGTTACATACTTAAACTATCATGACGACTTATTACACACCTTATTACCCCCCTAAAATTGATGTGGCCAAAAAATAAAAAAATATAGCGCGTCAGCGCGCGATCGTATACTGAGGTGCTCCCCGCCGGTTGTTGGAACGACGTGAGTCGGGTCGGGTCTCGATTCAGAAAGATGAAGGGCCCAGACACTAAAATTAAAGTAAAAAAGAATAAAAAAACAAAATCACCCCACCCCTACGTCCTTTCTTCTTCACACCCACCTACCCTCGTCTTCTTCACATCCACCTTCATTTACTCCCCATTTTGAATCTTGATTTTTTTTCTTTCAAAATCCATTAAAGTAAAAAAAATTAAAAAAACAAAATTACCCCACCCCCACGTCCTTTCTTCTTCAAACCCATCTACCCTCTTCTTCTTCACACCCACCTTCATTTACTCCCCATTTTGAATCTTAATTTTTTCTTTCAAAACTCATTAACGTAAAACAAAATTTAAAAAATAAAATCAGTCACCCCACCCCCCACGTTCTTTCTTCTTCACACCCACCTACCCTTTTCTTCTTCACACCCACCTCCATTTACTCTCCATTTTGAATGTTCATTTTTTTTCTTTCAAAACTCATTAAGAAGAAGATTTTGGTGGAGAAGACGATTGGGATTGGGGGGGGGGGGAGAGGGCCGAATGGATGGTTAATAATTAATTAGGAGTTAATTAGTATAAAATATAGTTAATAAAAGAAAATTTAATTAATAAAGAAAAGAAAATATAAAAAATCGAAGGGGTGGTTAATAATTAATTAGGAGTTAATTAGTATAAAATATAGTTAATAAAAGAAAATTTAATTAATAAAGAAAAGAAAATATAAAAAATCGAAGGGGTGGTTAATAATTAATTAGAAGTTAATTAGTATAAAATATAGTTAATAAAAAAAAGTTAATTAATAAAGAAATAAAAAGAAAAAGTACAAAAAATCGGATGTGTGGTTAATAATTAATTAGAAGTTAATTAGTATAAAATATAGTTAATAAAAAAAAGTTAATTAATAAAGAAATAAAAAGAAAAAGTACAAAAAATCGGATGTGTGGTTAATAATTAATTAGGAGTTAATTAATATAAAATATAGTTAATAAAAGAAAATTTAATTAATAAAAAAAATAAATTTGGATGAGTGGTTAATAATTAATTAGGAGTTAATTAGTATAAAATATAATTAATAAAAGAAAAGTTAATTGATAAAGAAAAAAAAGAAAAGAATATAAAAAATCGGATGGGTGGTTAATAATTAATTAGGAGTTAATTAGTATAAAATATAGTTAATATAAGAAAAGTTAATTAATAAAGAAAAGAAAAGAAAAGAAAATATAAAAAAATATAATTTCTAACGTGGCGTTGACATGGCAGCGAGTGTAATACATCACATACTGTGAGAGTGTACACATTTCAGGGGGGTAATTAATTCACTTTTGGATAGTTTATGGGTGTAATAGGTCTCCATGATAGTTTAATTGTGTAACTGAACTTTAGACTTTTTGGTGTAACTTCGGGGGGGATTTATGTCTTTTCCCATAAAAACAACAATAAGAGTATTATATGATAACTTGGACTTTAAATTAACTATAGAAAATTTGTTTAGGATTTTTTCACCACTTTTTATGTCCTCATTATTTTCACGCTGAAGCAATTGATCGTGGCATAGACCATTGAGTAGGAATGGCAATGGGGCGGGGTGGGACGGGTGCGGGGCAAGGTGGGTGGGTTGAGCTCAACCCGCAAATTTTTAAAACTGCCCCGTCCCACATTACAATTTATTTCATTTTTAATTCGCCCGGCTTCGCCCCGCATAGACCCGTCTCGCATAAACTCGCCCCACATAAATTTTTAAGTTTTTTTCTTTTTTAATTGAGTTTAATATAAAAAAAATAAAATGAAAAATTACGCGAATAGGCAAACATATACTAGTTAATTAGCTAACATAGCTATAGTTTGAATTAATTACGGCTCGCCACTAATATCTAACTATAGTTATAGTTTGAGTTTTTGTATATTTTGCACGATTATACAAATAATGTGCGCGATTATACAAACATTGTGTGCGAATTATATACCAAAATATACAAATACTGCAAAATGTATAGCAAATTATACAAATGATGTGTACGAATTGTATAGCGAAATATACAAATGCTAGACAAAAACTGTGAATTGTATAACGAATTAAATAAACGCTATACAAAAACTGTGAATTGTATGGCGATTATACAAACATTGCACGAATTATACAAACGATATTATAGCTATAGTTACGAAATGTAAATACAAACGTGTTAGAATATATGAAAATATATTCTGACAGATTATAACAGATTGTATATATTTAGTTCCTAATATATAGATATTTAGTTTCCTTAATTATAGCCTAATTATACTCTTGTATTTTGTGTACATAAACCGATGAAGTTAATAAAATAAATCATGAAATTAATCTCTTTCATGGTATCGGCTATCTAGGGTACGATCCGACCTTCTTCATTCTTCTCAGATTCCCGCTGCTGTCGCCGCCCCTCTCCTCCTTCTTTTCCTCTCTTCTCAATCACCATATCTAACTTTAAATCTTCCTTTCATCCTGCTCTTGCTGTATCCAACATCAAGAACCATGTTCCCATCACTCTTGAGATGAAAAACATATAATATTCCACATGGGTAGAATTCTTTAAGATTCATGCAAGATCCCATCGGGTAATTGATCATATTATTCCTCTGCAGCGGGCACGAAAAAACGGCCTCAACAAGAGGAGGACAAAGAGTTGTGGTCCACCTTTGACACCACCGATCTCTAATGGCTCTATGCTACTATCTCTCATGATTTTTTGCATACAATTATTGAACCCGACACCACAACGATGGAGGCTTGGAATCGCTTGCGTGACATAATCTAGGACAACAAACACTCTCGTGTTGTCACCCTTGAGTACGACTTCACTCATGTAGACGTGACAGATTTTTCGAATGTCTCTGCCTATTGTCAACATCTCAAATCTCTAGCGTATCAACTCAAGAATGTCGGCTCCCCGGTCGCTAACGATCAACTAGTTCTTTAACTGGTCTCTGGCCTTATCGAGCCCTACCAAGGTGTGGCCACTCTTATTCGCCAACGTGATCCTTTGCCTCAATTTTATTAAGTCCGTTCGATGCTCACTCTTGAGGAGGCTGGCCGTGCTAAGAAAGCGGCCCAAAGCTTATTTGTTGCCTTAGTTGCTTGCTCGTCCGAGGCTCCTCCTGATGTTCCTGATAATTCCTCTTCCAACCGCAATCCTAATGGTGGGACGAAGAACCACAATTGAAGAAATAATGACGGAAAGTATCGAGGCAACAATGTTGATCGTGGAAGAGGCAAAGGAGCTGCCAACAGCGATAGTAATTTAGACCGTGGTGGTTAACTGGGAGGCGGCAACAGCTGCGACACTGGGCAGCAGTCAGCAGGGAAGAATTCTCCGCCCTATTTTCCATGGGTTGACGGGCAGCAGTGGCCGTGGATGGAATCTTAGGGTTCTTAGGCTATACCACAGTATCCATATCCTTCAACTTCTTGGTCCCGACCCAATTATGGACACCAACAGCCATCACGAGCGGGTGTTCTTGGCTCCCGACCTTAGAAGGCCTACAAGGCATCCCATTTTCCTACGGACATTGAGGCCGCTATGTATACTCTTAGGATCACTCCTCTGGATGTAAATTGGTACATGAATACCGGTGCCACTTCTCACATGACATCCACACAAGGTAACCTCACGTCTTATTTTAATAAGAGCAATAAATGTGGTATAATTATTGGTAATGATCAATCAATTTCAATTCATGGTTATGGTCACACGACTTTGTCTTCCCCGTATCTTCCCTTCCACTTAAACAATATCCTTCATGTCCCTCACCTAGTTAAATATTTGGTGTCCGTCCGCAAATTTACCACTGATAACTCTATCTCTATTTATTTTGATCCCTTTGAATTTTCTGTGAAGGATTTTTAGACGGGGAGGCTGGTAATGAGGTGTAACAGTCGGGGAGAGCTTTATCCAATCACCAATCCAGTCACTTCGCCATCTACTTTTGCAGCTTTGGCACCATCTCTTTGGTATGTTCATTTGGGTCACCGGGGAGCACCTATGTTGATTTCCCTTAGGAAGAATAAATTGATTGATTGTAATCAAAGTAGAGATGTTCGTATTTGTCATTCTTGTCCTCTTGAAAAACATGTTAAGTTGCCATTTTATGCTTTGAATTCTAGCACTCTTATGCCACTTGATATTATACATAGTGATCTTTGGACATCACCCGTTTTGAGTTTCTCAGGTCATCGATATTATGTCTTATTTATGGATGATTATTCTAAATTCTTGTGAACGTTTTCTTTATCTCAAAAATCACAAATCTTTTCCACATTTTTAACTTTCAAGACATTTATTCGAACTCATTTTGAGCGGGACATCAAGAATGTTCAATGTGACAATGACACCTTTTGGGAGTTTTATAAAGCTAATGGTCTGTCGTTTTGATTGTAATGTCCTCACACATCTCCTGAAATTGGGAAAGCCGAAAGACAAATCCGTACGATTAATAACATTGTTCGTACCTTATTGACCCATGCTTCCCTTCCTCCTTACTTTTGGCATCATGCTTTGCAAATGACAATTTACCTTCTCAACATCCTTCCTCATAAACTGGTAAACTATAACTAAATATATACAATCTGTTATAATCTGTCAGAATATATTTTCATATATTCTAACAAAACGATACTATAGCTATGGTTACGGAATGCAATTACCCAAATTATAGTTATGGAGCATAATTAAGGTATTTTTGAATAGTTATATGCGACAATTCCTCAAAATAAAATTCATAATTATTTTTTATTTTTTCCTAATCAACATAAACAACAAATTAATTGTTTTTAGTTAACATTTCAATAATTATTTCTTAATCGCTAATTAACTGTTTTTAATTAACATTTCAACAACTAAAAATTCACTAAATACGTTTAGTTTAATTTATTTTTTTCAAAAGTTAAAACTAAAGTCAAAGTTTAATATAAAGAGTTTATAGCTTTGATTTTCAGTAATTACAAAGATTTAATTTTCTTTAGGTTATTATTCAGTACCTTAAATCTGCAACCCGCCCCGCCCCGCCCCCATCCCGCATAACTTTAAACCTGCCCCATACCCGTCCTGCCCTGCCCCATTGCCATCCCTACTATTGAGGCACAAAATTATCTAAAAATCATTGTCACCACAACACATAAAATTCTTCATATATTGAAACAAGATATTTTTTTTCCAAATAATGTTCAAATATTTGATAAAATCGACTTTGAGTATTATTTAAATTGGAGTACATATGGATATGGATCAAAGTTGGTTTTCAGTTAATTTGTGTTGTGGATTGAATGATCAACTAAGAAGATAAAACACAGTTTGAAGCAATGGAAACATTTATCCAAATACTTTCTCGTTTTGCGAAGAAGACTTTATAAGTTATGAATTTTTGTATGAGCTTAACTAGTCTAGATTCTGAAAAAGAAAAAAATAATGAGTAAAAAGTTATAATTGATGATTGTCTCAAATTGCTTCAATGGTCCATCCTTGCTTTAATGGTTGTTGGAAATAAAGCAATAAAATAAAGTAGGTTTGAAATTTTTCTCTCTGTCTTTTCATTATGCAGTGCACGTATATATATACACAACAAAGTCATCTAACCTAACAAATTTGTACAAGCTAACCTATTAAACTTTGCCACATGTACAATATTATTTCCTATACAATGTGACTAAATAAATGCAAAACTGAAATTAATTTATGTATAAATTCTAATCCCTATTTTTTTTGTATGTTGACAGGTGTCAATTTTTTTGTCCACTTCCTTTTCTCTTTTGTTTCAATGTTCTCTGTAAATCTGAGTTTGTGGAAGATGAAATTCCAACACCCCCCCTCAAGGTGGAGGGGAGCTGTGCGACACCCAACTTGCGAAGAACAGAGAAGTGTGAAGGACCAGTTAACGGTTTGGTGAAGATATCGGCGAGTTGATGTGAAGACGGAAAAAAAGATAATGAGATCAAGCCAGAAAGGTACTGTTGGCGAACGAAATGACAATCTAATTCGACATGCTTGGTTCGTTCGTGAAAAACTGGGTTTTTCATGATGTGGATCGCCGATTGACTGTCGGAATGTAGCAGAACTGGAAGCGACGGTGAAATGGAGAAATCATCAAGTAAACGGACCAACCAGGTTAGTTCCCCAATAACTCGTCTCATAGATCTATACTCTACTTCAGCGGAGGATAAAGAAATTGATGATTGTTTTTTCGACTTCCAACTAATAGGACATCCCCCAAGAGTGATGTAAAACCCACTTACAGATCGACGAGAGTCAGGGCATGAACCCAAGTCTGAGTCACAAAAAGCCAAGAGATCGAGTGAAGGTGAACTGGAGAAGAGAAGGCCTTGGCTAGGAGCAAGTGTAAGATATCGAATAACCCGTAATCCAGCTAAGAAATGGGGAACACGAGGCTTGCACATGAATTGACTGAGATGATGAACGGCAAAGGACAGATCTGGGCGTGTGTGAGTTAGGAAATTTAATTTTCCTAACAGACGTCTGTAAACAGTGGGATCAAGAAGAAAGTCACCTTCATCAGATTTGAGCTTGTGAGTGGGATCCAGAGGAGAGTTGACAGTAGCAGAGGCCTGATTTTCAAATTCATCCAATAACTCCAAGGTATATTTCTTTTGACACAAAATGATGTTTTGTGGTTCACGAATGACTTCCATGCCCCAAAAAAAATGAACTTTCCCCAAGTCCTTTACTTTGAATTCAGAGTCCAAAAATTGCTTAAGTGAAGATAGTTCAGTAGGATTGTTTCCTGTCAATAATATGTCATCAACGTAAACTGCAACCAGAGAGATGAAATCCTTGTCCTTTTTTATAAAACAAAGAGTAATCATTTAAGGAAGAAATATATCCTTTGAAGTTTAAGGCTGCAGTTAATCTTGAATACCACTGCCTTGATGCCTGTTTGAGGCCATAGAGAGATTTCCTTAATCGACAAACCAAATTAGGATTAAGAGGCTGGATTCCAGGGGGAAACCTCATGTAAACTTCTTCATTTAACTCACCATGAAGAAAAACGTTGTTTACATCAAGTTGATAAATGGGCCAGTCTTTCTTAACTGCTATAGTAAACAAGCATCTGATAGTTGTCATTTTAACAACTGGAGAAAAAGTCTCAGTATAGTCAATTCCCTCTATTTGTGTATCCCCTCTTATCACAAGCCTGGCCTTGAGTCTTTCTAAACTTCCATCTGACCTGTTTTTGACCTTGTAGACCCACTTGCATGCTAAAGCCTTATGACCCACAGGTAGTTCCATAACATCCCAAGTCTTGTTGGCAATCAGATCTTCAAATTCAGTGGACATTGCCTGTTGCCAGCCAGGATGTAGTGCTGCTTGTTTATAACTTGAGGGTTCTGTTATGTTTGAAATAGAATTGAGTAGATGCTGATTAGTCATAGAAAGGGCTGAGAAGGGTAAAGTTTGAGGATGAACAATTGGGATAAAGCAAGAAGAAGTTAAGTTGGTAAGGAAAACAACATTGCAATAATAATCTTTAAGATAAGAGGGGGTGTGAGTTGTCCTGCCTGATTTAGTAGTAGAGATTGTAGATAGAATATTTTGTGGAGGTGGAGGAATATGTGAATGGTGAGGGGTTGATTCTATGGCAGGAGGCGCAATAGGTGAAGGAGTGTTGTCAAGAGGTAGGACAGGTGAAGGAGAAGATTGGTCAGAAGGAGAGGGTTCTAGGATAGATGGTGAAATAGTAGGAGAAAAGGAAGGAGAATCAGGGAAGAGATCAGGGTGTGAGACATCAGGGTCTGAAAAGGATTCTGAGTGTTGATCTAATGATGGAGTGGGGTTAAAAATATGAGAAAATATAGGTGGAGGACTAGAATGAGTAGAGAATGGAAATGAATGTTCATGAAAGACTACATTTCTGGAAAATAATTTTTTTTTAGTGTTAAGGTCCATGATTTTATAGCCTTTCTTTCCAGTGGGATAACTAAGAAAACCCCCTTTAATAGCTCTAGGTTCTAATTTTGATCTATGACTTGGAATAGTTGAAACATATCATAAACAACCAAATGTTCTTAGAAACTCATAGGATGGTGGCTGATTATATAAGATTTCATATGGAGTTTTGAATTGTAGGACACTAGAAGGGAATCTGTTTATTAAGCCAGTTGCAGTGAGGAGACAATCTCCCCAAAAAGAAACAGGAACTTTTGATTGGTACATTAAAGCTCTACAAGTTTCAAGAAGATGTCGATGCTTTCTTTTTACAATTCCGTTTTGTTGAGGTGTTCCTACACATGAAGTCTGATGTAAAATTCCTTGATTTTTAAAAAATTCAGAAGTGCTATGACTGCTTCCTAATTCTAAGGCATTATCAGACCTAATAATTTTAACTTGAGTTTTGAACTGTCTTTCTACCATTTTGAGGAAAGTTTTAAGAATGAAGAAAGCATTGCTTTTGGTAGTCAATAAAAAGGTCCAAGTTCCTCTACTATAATTATCTACAATGGTTAAGAAGTACTTAAATCCATCATAAGTAGCTGTTTTATAGGGTCCCCATGTGTCAATGTGAATGAGTTCGAAAATGGATTTGATTTTAATAGAACTTAATTTAAAAGGTAATCTTGTTTGTCTTGCTAAAGGACAAATATCACAAGGAAGTTCAGAATGACAATGAATAAAAGCAGAAATTGACTTGATATTTTTCATTGATGAATAGGGTAAGTGGCCCAATCTCTTGTACCACAGAGTTACATCAACTTGCTTAGCTACTACTGAATTGGAAAAAGATAAACTAACATCTTTCGTAGGAACTGGAATAACAGAATTAAAAGTAGGAACAACATCATTTTTCTTAAAACTTGGAAAACTAAGAAGGCTATGTTGTTGATGGCTGGACTTAGTGCTGGGAGATTTGAGTAGATAGAGACTTCCATGACATTCACCAAGAACCCGAGTCCTCTTCATGGAAGGGGCCTGAAAGACACAATTTGTGGAAGAGAACATTAGATGACATTTATATTGCTGACAAAGTCTGTTAACAGACAGAAGATTATAATTAAAATCAGGAACTAAAAGCACATTTTCTAGAATAAGATCTGGTAAAACTTTGACACTCCCTTTGTGAGTGACTATTACCTTTTGTGAATTTGATAGATTAACACTTAAAGGTGTAAGAAAAGGAGTTAGATTAAAAAAGATTGAGGAGTCAAAGGCCATATGTTGGGTTGCCCCTGAGTCAATGATCCAGAAATTGAATTTAATATGAGCAAAACAAGACAGAATATGGTGTAAGGGATTAGTTATACCAGAGCAGGCTACACTGTTGGCAACAGCTTCTGCTCCTGAACTTGTAGGACCTGATTGGCTAACTTTAACTTATTGCAAAAGATGAACCAATTGACTGAACTGCTCCTGTGAAAATTGTTGATTGTTCCCTGCATAGTCATTGTGTTTCTCTTCGGCAAACACTGCATTACTATGTGTCAAAGTCTGATTTCTTCTTGTCTTTGTGAATTTAAAATCTGCAGGGAAACCTACAATCCTATAACACTTGTCGATGCTATGACCAGGTTTCTTGCAATGTGAGCAAGTCAGGTTGTTCTTTCTTGTATCAAATTTTCCTTTTCCTTTTTGCTCATAGTTTCCATATTTCTGGTTATACTGATCATAGTTATAAAATTTTTGAATAGGCTGATCATAGGGTGTATATTTGTGTTGGTTTATTGCCAAAAAAGAGGATGATTCACTAGGGTACTGTTGATTTACATAAACCGCCCTTTGTTTTTCATCTTGAATTAAGATAGAATAGGCCACATTCACATTAGGGAGAGGTGAGATAATCAACATATTTCCTCTAACTGATGCATATGAATCATTTAGACCCATTAGAAAATGCATAAGTCTCTCATCTTGTATAGATTTGGTCAGTTTGTCCTTTCCTCCACAGCTACAATTACATCCACAATTTATGTCAGCATTAAGAGTGTCTAGCTCATCCCAAAGTTTCTTCAACTTGGTAAAATATGTTGCTATATCATTAGATCCCTGAACTAAATCACTTAGTTCTTTTTGGAGATGGTATAATTTAGCCCCATTTGATTGACCAAACCTTTCTTCAAGGTCTGTCCATAAAGCTTTAGCAGTTTTTGAGTATATGACACTATCAGAAATTTCTTTTGAAAGTGAATTTAAGAGCCAAGATAACACCATGTCATTACACCTGCTCCACAATTTGTGATCTGTGGAATCAATAGCAGGTTCTTTTCATGTGCCATCTATAAAACCTATTTTATTTTTGGCTGATAAAGCAATGAGAACTGACCTACGCCAGCCTCCATACCCTTTTCCATCAAAAGTGAAATTCACCAGATTCATACCAGGGAAATCTGATGAATGAAGATAATAGAGATGACTGGAACCCATTAACTTGGATTCATCCACCTTAGCTATCTCAGTTGATTCATCACTTATGATGGAATAAGAATCAAAGGAGTTTTAGCAGAAATTGAAAATATAAAAAAATAATGAAACTGTGAACAAGAACAGTGAAGAGAAAATCTGAAAAATAGCAGGATCTGAAAATTTGCAGAAGCTCTGATACCATGTTGGAAATAAAGCAATAAAATAAAGTAGGTTTGAAATTTTTCTCTCTGTCTTTTCATTATGCAGTGCACGTATATATATACACAACAAAGTCATCTAACCTAACAAATTTGTACAAGCTAACCTATTAAACTTTGCCACATGTACAATATTATTCCCTATACAATGTGACTAAATAAATGCAAAACTGAAATTAATTTATGTATAAATTCTAATCCCTATTTTTTTGTATGTTAACAGGTGTCACTTTTTTTGTCCACTTCCTTTTCTCTTTTGTTTCAATGTTCTCTGTAAATCTGAGTTTGTGGAAGATGAAATTCCAACAATGGTGTTGGCAAAAAACAAGCGTGAAAATAATAAGGACGAAGAAGGCGATGAGAGAATCCTTCTATTTTTGGTAAGCCAAGCCAAGAATCCTAAACAAAATTTCTATAATTAATTTAGAGTCAAAATTACCATATAATACTCTTTTTTTTTTTATGTTTATTGAAGTATTAATAATATGTGAATATAGTAAAAGAAATAAGTATTTTTAAAACTGAGCTGACTGTGTAATTTTCTTGTCCACTGTCAGTGGATAGTAGTTAATCTCTAAATTATATATAAAGAGTTTAAATTCTATATGCACTGTCAACAATATATATACATACATTTAAACAATAAAAATATTTTTTAAAAATAATTGTAAGCAGTTCTCTATAATCAATGGTGTATTAATTATGTGGGGCGTGTGTTCGTGTGTACTAAATATTTCTTTCCCCGCTAGTCCATCTATAACAGTTTTTCAATTGATGTTTAAAAGTACTTAAATATATATATGTGCAATCACTTAGTTTATAAAGTCATATGATGCAATAATTATTTGCTACACACCTCTATAAGTGAGGTTGGGAGTTGAAATCATATATTTAATTTTTCTTCATTTTTTCAAATAAAGTTTAAGCCACCACCTTTAATTTAGGCAATGTGCCTTTTAGTGTATGAGACTAGACCCCTATATTACATACATCTATTCTACATTATTATAAGATTACTGAAAGGAAGTAACCTATAATAATTCTATAATTTCCTACTACTAATTAAACAAAAGGAACTAACTAACTAACAACAACAACAATAATAATAATAATAATAATAATAATAATAATAATAATAATAATAATAATAATAATAATAATAATAATAATAATAATAATATTTCTTCTTATTGAAGGCAATTGTCATTTATCCAGTTGAAATGATTAATGTCTTGATAATTGTAATAGATATTAGTAGAAGGTGCTATTTTTAGTAGTAAATGCCATTTCAATTATTTAATATGTCACGTTATTGGCTTTCCTAAAAGGCTAAAACTAATAGTATTTGAACAGTTTCATAATTGTCTTGTGTGCCTTCTAGTGTTTATTGTGTTTTTTTCTTCCTTTTTGGTTTATTTTTTCATAATTCTCAAGCCAGACATATTGAAATTCCTGTCTTTTTGTCATCGTAATTCTTTTTATAATTTAACCAATTTTATATTAAAACTACTAATAGTGGAGAATGTAACGTATAGTAATAGTCAACCAATCTTAACATTCTTAACAAATAGTGTGAGTGAAATGTAGTTAATGGTTCCACTTTTCATAATAGTGTATTCATCTTCTTAATGTGTCGAATTTGTCAATGTATAACAAATATTGATTGCTAACTTGAAAAATAATAATAAATACATGATATAAATAGATAAATTGCACTATAGTACGTTTATTAACAATAGTGAACCGTCTAAATTCAAATTCTTCAAACATACTGTGGACCTCTAAATTTTATAGAATTGTACAAGACGAGTTTTATTTCAGCTATGATTTCTTGGAGGTTATTCTATCTAAATCATAATTCATGCCTATATAAAGGGTATTATATTCCTTTGAAAAAGTATCTCAAAAATTTTACAAATTCATGAAATATTCATAAAAAGATCAAAATATGTCAAACTCTTCTTGATAATCATATACTTCAAGAAGATCCACAAATCCTCTGATCTCATGGAGATCAAGTCCAATTCATTCTAGTTCGAAAATACGCCACTAATGACCCTCGAATCATGAAGAAAATCTATGGAAAAAAGAATCAAGGGATAAACATATTTGTACCCGCACTTTTTTCAATAAAATTATGTTTCTTCATATTTTATATATGATTGATTTATTTTCTATTAATTTAAAATTTATTGCAAACACGTACAAAAGACCCTTAAGTAATTTAATTTTCTAATCTAATCAAATACAGGGAATATCATTAAGTTGATTGAGTGGTCAAAATTATTGAAAGTTGACTTTAATACATGAATTATCATAAAATTGGATGGTCAAAGGTATTGAAATTGTTAATTAATATGAGGTGAATATTATCACATAAAAGAAACTTACAAGTGGGGTGTCATATACAGCAGCAGACACATATTGCTTTTATTGGTGCCACCTATTTTTTGGTGGAAAACTAATTCAAAATGGTAGGAAATCAAGATGGTTTACAAATTGGTACCTATTTAATAAATAATAGGATTTACATTTGAAATTATATAAGGATAGATTTTTAAATATTACTGATATCAAAATTTATGAGATTTTAAATAATTTATGTTTTACTCAAAAATTTGAGATAGGTACTGACACTAAAAAATTTAAATATATTATTGTGTATCTTGATCCGATTAAGAAATCTGCTGAATATGAATCTATAAATTTCAAATATTAAATTTATTTTTGATCTTGGTCATTGTCTTTTATAATTTACTTTTTCTATAATTATTTATTCAATGTCCGACATCTTCTTTGAGTTTTGACTAATACTAAAAAAAAAATGAGGTCTGATGTCGGCGAATTAAAATTAAAGTCTAGAAATGTACGGCAAAAACTCCTAATAAAGTGCAATGTTACATGTCGACCGGAAGAAACTTTCACGGCGCTAAATTCTCCGCCGTAGCCTACTTTTTTAGTTTCCGCATAAGAATCACGTGGTGAAATTGCTTAGTAGTGAAGTGTGGCAAATTTCTTCCCTCTGTCATTTTCTTCCGAAAATACTTATAAATAGAGCCACTTATATACCTCAATAAATCACACCTCCATTCACTTCTCTCTCTTCCTCTAAACCCTTAACATTCACTTGGCTAGAAAGATGTTTCTCTCTCTCTTTCTTTTCTTCATTTTAGGGTTTCTTTGCTTTAACCTAAAACATCATCTCAAATTCAGAAAATTCACTCCCATCTATGGCCCTTCCTCTTACCCAATCCTTGGATGCCTTATTTCCTTCTACAAAAATCGACATCGACTATTGGATTGGTACACTCAACTTTTAACTGAGTCCCCTACACAAACCATTCTTGTTCAGCGCTTCGGCGCTCCTCGGACTATAATCACAGCTAATCCGGATAACGTTGAGTATATTCTCAAAACCAATTTCATAAATTATCCAAAAGGGAAGCCCTTTACGGATATTCTAGGCGATTTTCTCGGGTGTGGGATTTTCAACGTGGACGGGGAGCTGTGGAGCGCCCAGCGAAAATTGGCTAGCCATGAGTTTAGCACAAATTCGTTGAGGGAATTTACCGTCAAAACTCTCGAAGAAGTTGTCGAAAGCAGGCTCATTCCATTGCTTCACCAGGCTGCTAAGTCTGGCAAAGTGTTGGATTTGCAAGATGTGCTTAGGCGTTTCGCCTTCGACACTATTTGCAAGGTCTCCCTAGGTACTGACCCACACTGCTTGGATGATCTCTCGCACGTGCCAGATTTAGTAGATTCGTTCGACACTGCTTCTCGAGCGTGTGCCATGAGAGGGATGGCGCCTGTCTATGCGATTTGGAAAAGCAAAAGAGCGCTCAATTTAGGATCAGAGAAGAAGCTGAAGGAAAACGTGAAACGAGTTCACTCTTGTATCGATGAGATCATAGAGGAAAAGAAACAAAAGATGGTTACTGAAAATATTGGAGATCACATGAAAAACATGGATCTTCTGTCCAGATTATTAATTGCTGGACACGAAGATGAAGTGGTGAGAGATATGGTCATAAGTTTCCTCATTGCGGGAAGAGACACTACTTCTTCCGCATTGACGTGGCTTTTTTGGCTCACTACTAATCACCACGACGTCAAAAACGAAATGATTGATGAAATAACGTCGATCAACAATGGCGATAGGCCGCTTGAATTCGATGAATTAAAAGAGATGAAGTATTTGGCCGCGTGCTTGAATGAATCAATGAGGCTTTATCCACCAGTGGTTTGGGACTCTAAGCACGCGGCTAAAGATGATGTTTTGCCCGACGGAACAAGGATTCAAAAGGGCAATAGAGTTACTTATTTCCAGTACGGAATGGGTCGGATGGAGGAAATTTGGGGAAAAGACCGACTCGAATTCAAACCGGACCGTTGGATAGATGAAAATGGAGAGTTTAAAAGTGTAAGTCCGTATAAGTATCCAGTGTTTCAAGCAGGTCCAAGGGTGTGTTTGGGGAAAGAAATGGCATTCACGCAAATGAAGTATGTGTTGGCTTCGGTGCTAAGGCGGTTCGAGATGAAACCGGTGAATGTAGAAAAACCGGTTTATGTGCCTCTTTTGACTGCACACATGGCTGGAGGATTTAATGTGAGAATGTATGAGCGTGATATATAGCTAGTCTAAGGGGAAATGAAAAATACTCCAGTAATGCTCAATTAGCATTTGCTGCTTGTTATATTTTTTTGCAAATGATAAATCTTGATGAAGGAGTATATAGCTTGAAGCCTACTTGTGCTGTTGTGCATTATGTTTGGGTTAATTAGGAATGATTGAGGTAATTTCATTGAGGTAGAAATGCTGCATTCTGATGGTTAGACTAGAGTGACGTGGGATATAGTTACTTTCTTACTTATACGGATTTAAACAATTAGACAAATTCAAGATAATACCTGGTAAATTAATAATTTCTTTAACATAATATTTTCCTAGACTTAGGACAATGGAAAAAATCACCCATTTCGATAATATAATATATTTTCAGAAGACCCTTATATAAATATATAGTCCCATTAATTTTATAAATTAATAATGATTAAAAAGTAAAAATATATATAACACAATTTAGTGAAATATGATTCTATCGTGTTTTGTTTTTGGTTAAAATTTTAATCTAGTTGAAACACATCTTTAACTATTTTTATTGCATCAAAAGTTTCGGCGTTGTCTTTTCGAACTGCACCATAAAATTGTGAAGAGTTCTAGATATGATAACTGCTTACTTACGGATAACTGGTTCCAAATGTATTGTACCATCTTCAACTTCATCATCAACATTATTTTTTTTTCGATGGTATCCACAATTTCTTCTAAGCTCTTGACCTCTGAATATGTATCATTTTCACTCAGGTAATCCAACAGGTTATTGACGTCCATTTTATTGCGATAATCGAGATCACTAATCATAATTTCACATTCATGAATAATGTTTTCATAAGTGGGTTCATTAAAAAAATGACGTTTTTTTATGAATTCTAATTTCTTCTCTATGTCTTGTATATCAATGTTAACCTTTAGTGAACTTAAAAATACTATTTAAATTAATACATATTAATTTATCGATTAAATAATAGCTCTATAAAATAATAATATTCTATGGTCTCACCTATATTAATTTAGTGATGTTTTATTATATATATATATATATATATATATATATATATATATATAGTAGTTGTGTTGAGATGGCTAAAGCAAAATGTCCATTTTTTTAGCAGTGAATTAGTCGAGGAAGATGTTAGGGTAGGTAGTACTATTTGACTTTCATATATATTAATTTGGCCAGTTTTGAGTTAGCAGTATCTCCTCCGAAATGGTGGCTTTAAACTTTAATCAATACCCACAAGTCAACATATTCAATTTCAGCGTATTTGAACCTCTACATATTTTAAACTTCTCCTGCAAACTATGGCCAGTTTAATTGACCATTTGAACATGTACATAAAATATTTTTATTAAACAGTTTCTACTGAATTGATTTTTTATTAACAAATCTACACATGTTCTTAAATATTCATCAGGTAAATAAGTTAATTAATCTTAAATACTGATTTTTTTTGTCAAGGTTCAAACTAGGGATGGACGTTTGATTTTTTGGTTCGTTTTTATCATCTTTGGTTCAATTCTTCAATTTATAAAAAGTGTCCACCGAATATCGAACCAAACTATCTCGATTCGATTTAATTTTTTAAAATAATTTTTTTGGTGTGAATGAAAAATAAAATGAGGACAAAATGAAATTGAAGAACACTTAAAAATTTAAAACCATATTTGTTTTTGTCAAGAACATTGTGCCTCTAACTATTGCTCGAGGAAAACAAGGACGAAGATTGATTCTTTTACATGACGAACATGGTTTTTAGTAGTGGATAATGTAAAGACCCGTTAAGTCATTTTGAGAACGAGTTTTCCTCCTTTTATAGAAGACCCTTTTCATAAATTTAAGTTGAAAATTTTGGACCTTTCGATAATTTCGGTTAATTAGTTGAGGGATAATTTTAGAGAATTAATTTTATTGGTAGTCTAAAGCATTAATTTATTTAATACTTATACCACTTTTCTTATATTTAATAAAATAGGTTAGTAGGATTTGTCACTTTTAGCACATGATTAATTTAGAAAAGAAAAAAAAGAAAATAAATAATAATTAATTAAATAAATAAATATATATATATATATATAATCTGATGGCATTAAGCCATCAGATGTGAGTAGAAAGCAGGGGCGTGAAAGCGGCGGCGTGAAAGCGAACGAACAAACTGGAAAAAAAAACATACAGGGGAAGAAAAAAAAGATAGGGGAAAAGAAAATAAAGGAGAAGAGAAAATAGGGATTTTCATTCCAAAGCGTTAAGATAATTATTCTCATCCTTTCCATTAAATTTTAATGTGATTATTAACATAATTTTAGGGTATATTGGTGGAGAAATAACACTGAAATAAGAAAATATGACCTTAGGGTTCTTCACATAAAATCTTGATTTGGGGGTCGAATAACGATCCGTTTTAGCTGAAATTTGACATTTGAGTTTATTTTATCATGAGTGAACATAATCGGAAAGAAAATTTTAGATTTGACTTCAATGACTCGGGATGACTTTTTGACCCAATTTTTTATCCGAAAATAAATATAGCAATATGGGTGTAATTGGATTCGTATTCTTATAAAGATTATGTATTTGAACAGATTTTGATCGTTCGGAAGCGTTACGAAAGGCTCAAGTTTTAAAGTGATTATTCAATTTAATTGAGGCAAGTGAATTTCTAAACTTCAGTTTAAGCTTGTAGATGCTTGTATTTTCGTGTTATGTGTACTGGGAGTAATGAGAATTGGATTGGGTTGTTGACTGTATGATTGCCTTAAAAATAGAGATGAGGGGTATAAAATGGTGATCTAATGACATGTATTAGTGGAATTGATATGTTGTGATTATGAGTTTATTTTGGACATGTGAAATGACTATGTTGATGTGAGATAGGAAAAATTATTGTTGTTGTCATGTTATTATTGTGAATCATATGAACATGAATTGATTGCATTGGTTCTGACATACCATGCTGAGACTGAAAATGATATGAAACAAAGGGGTCGGGCCACACGCTCCGTGGCAGGTATTATGAAAAAAAAGGGTAGAGCCACACGCTCCGTGGCAGAATATGTATATTGAGGGGACGGGCCACACGCGTTGTGGCAGGTAATATGGACAGAAATGTCCCCCATAGATTCCAGACTGTAATTCAGCAGATGTGTATCGATAGGACATACATGCATCATTTCATTGCATTGCATCGCATTTTATTGATATTTGTAAATTCGTGTTTACCACTTATTTCTCTGTATATATTGAATTTGACTTGATATGATTCACTTGATAAGACTACCGATGAATATTCGTGGACTGTATTGTTATTATTGTGTAGAGTATAGAGTTAGACTGATTTTATGCAGGTTGTAATTGAGGAGGTTTGATTGGGATGACAGGAGTACTTGTATCTATCGAGCTTTGTTTTGTTTTAGTTATCCCCTTGCTGAGTACCGTGTTGTTTGGTACTCACCCCTTGCTGCTACACTTGTGTAGGTTGTGAGCCCGGACCTGCTTGATCTTCTACTGTTTTCTACCACATCCGAGGCTATCATTTCGAGTGTTGAGGTAGTTGTTACATCCATCTAGCGGATACCTCTTACCCCTTTAATATGTTTTAGTCCTATTCTACAGACAAAAACATTGTGACTGTATTTTATTTCGTACTTTGATAATGTATTAGTGGCTTGTACACATGACAACCAATCTTGGGGGAATTTGAGTTTGTTTTATGTGTTTTTGATTTATTTTGTTTTCTTCCGCATCTACTGTTCGTTGGGTATTAGGCTGACTAATCTCGGTGGGTTGAGATGAGTATTTGGATAGTGACAGTATAGAGGGATCATTACGCTCGACCTTCATTCTTCGGGCATCGTCGTTATCTTAAAGATGACATTAAATAACCTAGTCAACCACTCCAAACCTACCGTATTCGCGCTCTTTCAAAATTCTCCAGGAATCTCGTCAGGTCCGATCGCTCTTCTCCAGCGCATCCTACGCACAGCACCCTTAAAATTAGAATAAGTATTAACTAATTGTGATATAATAATGAGAGTATATATGTCATGTATTTATAGAGTCACCGTCAATTTTGTGTTCGGATAAAAATTTTTACCGTGACGATCAATATTATTTGCAGATAATCATTCAATAACCTCATGAATAATAATTTGTTAAATTTATTTGTAAATTGTAATAGCATATTCCTTTCTTGTCAATTCAGTATATTACAAATATTCATATATAATTATTGGTATATTTGTCATGATTCCTCAATTTGAAAGCGTGGAGCACGACTTCACTTTACTCTTATATATATCAATACTTTCATATCAGTGTAATTCCAACTAATAAAATATGATCATAATTGATGAATAATTAGGCACGTGAGTACATTTTCAATAATGATTTATAGAAAAAGTCCTTACCCCACATGACTTCTTTCATCAGCATAGTTTCAACTTCTAACTTTCAAATAAGCAATATAATTCTCAATCCACTAAAATCAAAAACAGATTACTCCCTCCGTCCAAATTTTAAAAAGAGAAAATACTTTTAAAGTTTGTTGTCTAAGATAACTTATAGATATGTGTATAAAATAAAGTATTTAATATTTATTAAATTTAAATAAAGAAGTATAACTTTTTTAATTAAAAAAACTAAAAAGAAAAGCATGATATATTTTCTTCATCCAATTTATATGACATAATTTGAATGTTGAGAATAGAACTTTAACAAAGCTCTTCATTAGTTTCTTTCCTTCTCTTCCCCACCCCCAGTGGATGGGTGGGTGGGGGGTATTATATAAGTTAAATTTAAAACTGTTAACTAATGTCCAATTGTTAATCCATGAACCTGGTGGCACGAATGAATTCTTGAGAAATTCCTAAGATGGTGATGACTGATGTAACATTAAAAATCACAAGATTCATATTTCCTGCTATAATAATTCGATGTCAATGAAATAAGCTGCTCCTGTCGTACAAATTTCGGCGCTGTTCTTTCCGTAAAATTACGAGAAAACATGGAAAATCTTTGGATTAAGCTTTTCTTTTTTCTTGATGAGACTTCCACCGTCCAATTTCAAAAGGAAAAAAAACCTGTTCATTTTACAACTTGTACAATTCATGTGATGTAACATCCAACTAATGGGATACTTATCTATCCATTTTGAGTTTAAATTCTATTTACTTTAATTTTATTTATAAGCTATATTTAATAACAAGGAAAAAAAATCTATCATAATTTGTTATTTTGCATTCTCTTCATCTAATTTTATTTGGAATAGATTAATTTGACATGAAACTTAATAATTAAAAAAAATTATGATCTTAAATATATTATAATATATGTGTAGCTGTATGCAACAAATTTTAAAGTGATAGAAAATAAATTGCAATCACAAATAAAATATGAAAAGACATAATTTTATTGATAAAACATAAACGTGGGTACAAATCTATTTATCATTTGATTCTTCTCTCTTAAGATTTTTCTATGATTCAAGGATCGTTATTAACATATTTCTTCAAATGAACATATTATCTTTTATATAAGCATGAGTTAGGATTTAGAATAGAATATCATCCAAGAACTCTAACTGAAATTAAACTCATCTTATATAATCTCATAAAATATAGATATCAACAGTAAGAATGTGTCTTTTTTTAAAAAAAAAAGGGATTAATAAAAAAATAATTTCAAACAAAAACGGCATGAAGGGAGTGAACTAATAGAGTAAACTATTTTTTTTTATCACTTTCTGTATATAACTTTCAGTTGCAAAATAATTAATTGCTCCAATTATAACGTGCACCAAAATGCACTTAGTCTTGGACCACCCATGGTGGGATCGGAAAAGGCTTTATAAATTATGGTGGCTTCTGATTCTCCAATTAAAATGAATTATTAACTATTATTTTATTAATTAATACTTTCTCAACTATATCACTTTAAAATTAAAATTGATAGTTGTGAGATTCTTTGACTAATATCAAATGCAGTGGACTTCTTTGATGTCGACGAACTTATAGTCATAATTGTGAGCATCCAGAATGGGTCAAAAGGGTTTTTTCGTAAAATAATTAAGCTAAAGTCTTGATGAGGTAATTTGAGCTGAAAATCTATAAATTGGAAACTTTTGGCGTTTGTCAAACATAAATAAGCCAAAAAAGCGCTTTAAGCCTATTCAAGCACACTCTTAACATAAATCAATATTTGTATAAACATAATTATATCACTTAATCATAAAGTTAATTAATATTGAGTGGTCAAAATTGTTGAAATTTGACTTTAATACATGAAATATACTAATAAAATTGTATGGTCAAAGGTATTGAAATTATTAGTACCTAATATGAGGAGGTGTATTATCATGAAAAGAAAGATAAGCTTACAAGTGGTTTTAAGGTGTTGGTCTTTGTCAAATGTAGAAGAAAATTTCATAGCCAGTAGCGGACATATATTGCGTCATTTACTACGCACACTTCTAGGTATATATATCAATATCAATTAAAGCCTCTTGAAAATGTTGAAGGATTGTGCAGTGGTTAATATATTGCAAAATTTTATTAACGCTGCGTTTTCAATTTTAGCTAGCAACGTAATTATAATTTTTTGATATTCCTTAATATAAATTCGATCTTTGTTACTTTGTATATAGTAATAATTTAATAAGAAAGTTATATACAGTATAAGACACTGCTTTAAAAATAATCCATTTAATAATATTCCTATGACATTATAGTTACTAAAGCATTATTAAGA
This sequence comes from Solanum dulcamara, assembly GCF_947179165.1. Lineage (NCBI taxonomy): Eukaryota > Viridiplantae > Streptophyta > Magnoliopsida > Solanales > Solanaceae > Solanum > Solanum dulcamara. Next base: position 11,027,974 of record NC_077243.1, read on the forward strand.
CAGAATTGATCGTCATTAAATCCTGTAGATAATAATTAAATAATAATAGTAGCACTCTAGAAATAAAGAAAAACCTCCTTGTAGCGGACAATGTTACACGTCGATCGGAGAAATTTTCTCGGCGCTGTGATTTTCAAACTCCGCATAAGAATCACGTGATGAAATTGCTTAGTAATAATAACCAAGTGTGCCAAATTTCTTCCCTCTTGTCATTTTCTTTCCACAAATACTTATATATAGAGTCACTTATATTCCTCAATAAATCACACCTCCATTCACTTCTCTCTCTTCCTCTAAACCCTAAACATTCACCTTGCTAGAAAGATGTTTCTTTCTCTCTTTCTTTTCTTCATTTTAGGGTTTCTTTGCTTTAACCTAAAACATCATCTCAAATTCAGAAAATTGACTCCCATCTATGGCCCTTCCTCTTACCCAATCCTTGGATGCCTTATTTCCTTCTACAAAAATCGACATCGACTATTGGATTGGTACACTCAACTTTTAACTGAGTCCCCTACACAAACCATTCTTGTTCAGCGCTTCGGCGCTCCTCGGACTATAATCACAGCTAATCCGGATAACGTTGAATATATTCTCAAAACCAATTTCATAAATTATCCAAAGGGGAAGCCCTTTACGGATATTCTAGGCGATTTTCTAGGGAATGGGATATTCAACGTGGACGGGGAGCTGTGGAGCGCCCTGCGCAAAATGGCTAGCCATGAGTTCAGCACAAATTTGTTGAGGGAGTTTACCGTTAAAACTCTTGAAGAAGTAGTCGAAAACAGGCTCATTCCATTGCTTCACCAGGCTGCTAAGTCTGGCAAAGTGTTGGATTTGCAAGACGTGCTTAGGCGTTTCGCCTTCGACACTATTTGCAAGGTGTCCCTTGGTACCGACCCACACTGCTTGGATGATCTCTCGCACGTGCCAGTTTTAGTTGATTCGTTCGACACTGCTTCTCGAGCGTGTGCTATGCGAGGGATGGCGCCTGTCTATGCGATTTGGAAAAGTAAAAGAGCGCTCAATTTAGGATCAGAGAAGAAGCTGAAGGAAAACGTGAAACGAGTTCATTCTTGTATCGATGAGATCATAAAGGAAAAGAAACAAAAGATGGTTATTGAAAATATTGGAGATCACATGAAAAACATGGATCTTCTATCTAGATTATTAATTGCTGGACACGAAGATGAAGTGGTGAGAGATATGGTCATAAGTTTCCTCATGGCAGGAAGAGACACCACTTCTTCCGCATTGACATGGCTTTTTTGGCTCACTACCAATCACCACGACGTCAAAAACGAAATGATTGATGAAATAACGTCGATCAACAATGGCGATAGGCCGCTTGAATTCGATGAATTAAAAGAGATGAAGTATTTAGCCGCGTGCTTGAATGAATCAATGAGGCTTTATCCGCCAGTGGTTTGGGACTCTAAGCACGCGGCTAAAGACGACGTTTTGCCAGATGGAACAAGGGTTCAAAAGGGCAATAGAGTTACTTATTTCCAGTACGGAATGGGTCGGATGGAGGAAATTTGGGGAAAAGACTGTCTCGAATTCAAACCGGACCGTTGGATCGATGAAAATGGAGGGTTTAAAATTGTAAGTCCGTATAAGTATCCAGTGTTTCAAGCAGGTCCAAGGGTGTGTTTGGGGAAAGAAATGGCATTCACGCAAATGAAGTATGTGTTGGCTTCGGTGCTAAGGCGGTTCGAGATTAAGCCGGTGAATGTAGAAAAACCGGTTTTTCTGGCTCTGTTGACTGCACACATGGCTGGTGGATTTAATGTGAGAATGTATGACCGTGATATATAGCTAGGCTAAAGGGTGAAATGAAAAATACTCCACTAAGTACTGTTCAATTAGCATTTGCTTCTTGTTAAATTTTTTGCAAATGAAAAATCTTAATAAAGGAGTATGCATAGATTGAAGCTTAATTGTGCATTATTTTTGGGTCAATTAGGAATGATCAACTAATTCTGCCTTCTAATATGTTTTTGGACAATCCTTGAAATTCAAGATTTGAATTCAAATATTCTACTTCGAGATTAATTTCTCATTATCCATTAGTTTACCATTGAATTATTTAATCGAGTAAGAAGAAATGTTCATTTTTAAGTGTTGGGTTAGGTAGTGCTATGTTTGATTTTCACATGAGTTAGTTTATCCAGTATAAACATGTTTTTCTGATTAATAAATATAGCTGGTCCAGTTGTGTATTAGACACGTGATATATATAATTTAGTGCTTGTTCCAGTATTGTTTAATGCCTAACTAACAAGGACTTTTATTACTCTCTTCACTGATTTACTTGGCATATTTTGAATTTTCAGGTTCAAATAAATTTTTCTTAGATTTTATCTTAATACTTCGTCATTCTGATTATATTTGTAACGATATTCCTTCGCCACTGATAAATTAACTCTTTAATTTTCTTTACCTCTTTTTCTTGCCAATACAGTGCTATATTATTGTAAATATTCATTAATATTGATACTTAAATCATTGCCCCATTTTGACTACGTGGTAGGATTTGCTTCACTAATTGGAGCATTATTATGATATCATTATTAATTAGTACTGTATATGATTTATGAATTATAAGAAAAGTCGTTACCCCACTTCCATAACACTTCTTTCATATCACTGATCAGTGTAGTGCAAAGTGCCAACTAAATAATTCTCCATCCCCTATAATCACAAATCAATTATTCCCTCCGTCCAAATCTTTTGGAGATAATTTATTGGGCATTTAGAAATTATTTTAAAGAAGAAATATATTATTGATCTAAAACAAATTATAGATATTTATATAACTATAAATCATTTTACTAAGTATAAAATAAAAATTTTAAATTAAATTATTTCTAAATAATAGTGTCTGGTATTTCTTTTGCACTAAATTAAAAAAAGTATGACATATATATATATATATATATATATATATATATATATATATATTAATTGGGATAAAGAAAGTAGTACTTTAATAACATCCTTCATTATTTTCTTCTTTCATTTTCTATTTTTATGTGATATATGTTCAATTTTGAGCTAACTTTCAACTATAATATTTCAATTGTCAAGATGTGATCGAATGGATCAAATGATCATCAACTATTAATCAAAAGTCTCGCATTTAAGACCTGAGAATAAAGAGGATTTTAATAAATCAAAAAATACTTATATTCGTATATCGATGAATCGTACATGCGATTGGAAAAAATTCTCAATTCGGATACACAACATTAACGACTAGTACTACACTCTACTACCATACAAGAAAAGAGCAGCTGCATGCATGACTTTAAATTACTTCATCAGTGAATATATATATTTCGAATACCAGCCAATGAAATCAAAAACAGAAATCTACAATATAATATTATTTCTTCCTTCTAGTTTTATTGCCCATTATATTATAAATAAATAGTCACTTTTATTTGTTTAATTTAGAAAATCAAAAAATAATTTATTACTTAGTTCCTAATTTTCTCTTATTATTAATTAATTATAGTCATTTTAAAAATAATAAATTCATTATATTCAAAGGGTTATATAATAAAATTATCATTTTATTTATTATTGTGTATCAAATCAATACTAGACAAATTAAAATAAAGTTAGATACTTTAAAAAGCACATGATTCACATTACTCCATATGACAAAACTCCATTTCGGCGCTGTTCGAAAAATAACGAGAAACATGAAAACTCTCCTTAGTCGATATATTATATATTACTATCCGTTTTATTTTATGTGATATTATTTGATTTGATATGTAAATCATTTCATTAAGTATAAAAAGAGAATTTTATAGTTAAATTATTTCTAATTATAATAATTAAGGTGACATTTTTTTTGGAATGACCAAAAAGAAAAAGTGACACATAAAATAGAATGGAGGGAGTCAGTGGTGGAGCCATATGCACTTGAGGAGTGTCAACCGACACTCCGTTGTTTCCTCGGTGGGATAAAGTTGAGCCAAAAAATCTCGATTCAAGATAAATTCTTTGTCGGAAAATTACAATTTGTGCTTTGTGGGTAGGAGTATTTTTTATGTATGTAATATTACATATATTGATATTCCCTGATTTTTTCGTAAATTTACTTTTTATATATATTGACGTCATTTAGTGAAATTTTTTGTTCTGCCAGTGGAGGAAGTTCTACTTTACTTATGTCCTGTCACGACAATACTAAAACACATGATACTAAAAGAAAAAATGAAAAGAAAGTTGTCTTTGATAGTTTGGATATTAAACTTTTTTCTGTTGGAGTCCCACCGTCCAATTTTAAGAGGAAAAAAACCTGCTCAATTTTCTAAGGAATACTTAATATTTTTAAAGCATCAAATTACAAAGAGTTTAAATTCTATTCGTTGTTTGTATCCAAAATACTATTTGATGCAAAAAGAATATGCTAAAGAAAACTCTTTATATATGACATGTCTTATACATTAAATCAATGCCGATTTTAGTACTTTTAATATTATAAGATTTGTTTAATGTCTCCTATTTTTTAAGACTATAGACAGTGTCTATTAGACACCTCAATTATGAATAATATTAATTATTCAAATATAATTTATTTTAATTAATATTTTTAATAGACGTGAAATAATCACGATATATAATTTGAGACGAATGAAAGTAGATTACTGCTGAAAAGGTGGCTATAGCAGCAACAAGCAGAAATTATTGCCATTAATGTAACCTTTTGGGATATTATTGTTATATTTTTGGTCGAGTGTCAAATCTTGAATTATATGATGACAAAATAAATAAAAAAATCTTCAATTATATCATTTCATGTCGACATCCAGACATAACGCCACACATTTATCGTAATTAATTTCTCCCACTTAAAGTCAAATCTACGTCGACCAATATAAATTGCATAAAAATCATGATATTTCAGTTATAGTAATTTGATATTTGATATTTATATTATTCGATTAATTTAAATTTAATGTTTAGTATATTTATTAGGGACTAAAGCGCTCCTTATTAACAAGTTTTTTAATCTCAAAATTTTTAATTGAGAATAAAGAAATTTTAAATATCTTATCACATCTAAAACATCGGTGGCTCAGAAAATTCTACGTACTCATGATGCAGTATTAAGGATTACTCTCCAGGATCTATTTTATTTTATTTTGCTCTTATATTAAAAATAAATGTTTCTTTTATTTGTCATTTTAATAAATCAAAAGAGCTTTATTACTTTTTTTTTCCATACTAACCTTAGCATTAACTAACTACATAAAGTAGAAATAGTAATAGTAGTCAAATTTAGAGTTTCAAAATATCATTAATAAAGTTAGTTTTGTGAAATACACCTCTAATTAAAGTTTTCTTAAGGGGCGTATCAGATTAACAAGCGGCTAGTAATATGAAATAGCTGGAGTACATATTACACCCTTAGTTTTAAATTGTTTGTTAGATTTGACTTGACATGGAGTTTAAAAAAGAAGACTTTTGAATCTTGTGTTCTTAAATTACATATATGTAAAATGTACCAAAATGTCACTTAATCTTATGGTCTAAAACATGTCTTGTGGAAAGTTAAAATTAAAAAGTTGTTAAAAAATCAACTAGAAAAAGTAAGACAAACATATTGAAACGAAGGAGTTATCATAGTCTATACATATGCGTTATCATATAGGAATTGTGAAAAATGATTTCTTAAATATATAAGTTACTGATAAGCTCCACTCCTAATCGATTGGGCCATGTAGGGAATGAGCTTTGTTCGAAGTGGTGTAAGGTGGTGTTTTATACTTATTATTTCATCAATAAAATATCAAAATTTAACCAAAAGAAAACAACTGATAAGCTCCACCAATACACCATTCTATTGCATTTCTATCAATTGATTAGTTATCCAAATTTTTATCCTTATTCGTAAGGTTCGATTCCTCACCTTATAATTTCTTTATCATTTTACTTTACCCCATCCACAACTTTTGTTTCTTTTTAAAAAGAAAGAGGTAAAACAAAGTCTAACAGACACTAACAATTAAAACCAAGTACTGAAGTCACCCAGATGCACTTTCGCCCTAGTTCTTAAATTTTTGTCTCCTCGAATAAATAATATTTTTTACTAATATAAATTTATATTTTTGCATCATAATATTTTATAAGTTATGTTGTACTCTCTTAATGAACTTATACCTATTAGATATAAATTCAATTTTCGAGGACAATTTAAGGTCATTTAATTTGAAGAATAAAAATTAAAGAAAAATATATTTAAAGAGCTAAAATTGAAGACCAATTAAAAGACAATTTTTGCAATAAAATAAAATTAAAAAAAAAGTCCAATTTTATCAATTAAAAAAGGAAGAAAAGATCTCACATTTAAGATGCACTTTTTGCAGAAGTAGTAGCTTTCATACACATTTTTTTTCCTCTGGAAGAGAAAAGCGACTATAAGTCGACTTAAATAATCAATTGATTTTATAGTTCTTTATAGATTTTAGAAAATATATGTTTAATTTATTTTTACTTAGAAATTTGAAAATGACATACAAATTTTTTTGTAATCATTTTTTTTTCTATTCAAATTATAAAGAGCCCAACTGATCTATATCTACACTTTAAACAATCCTTTTCTTTTGCTAAAAAGATTTCAAAGCATTTGCTAATAAGTAGTACTTCCTTCATCTTAATTACCTATCTTGATTTTTAAGAATAATTGTCTGACACTTTTATTTAATAAATGTCTCTTAAAAATTAAACAATATTAAAAAGATGAAGTATAAAAGTATCGTTAGAAAAAAACATATTAATTTTTGCGTTTTGAATTCCTTAGATTATACCTATTTTGAGACAATATAATTTTTTATTTCTTTTTATTAAGATGACACTTATATTTTGGAACGGAAGGAGTATTATTCATCGTTTTATATGTTTAAGATAAAATTATCTCATTTTACTCTTGAAAATTATAAACACCTTAATTATGGGTATCAGCAAGCAGAAATTATTGCTGTATTTTTTGTCGAATGTCGAATCTTCAATTATATCACGAAAAAAAAAACTTCAATTATATCATTTTATATCGACATGCAGACATTAACACATTTATCGTAACTAACTTTCCCCACTTAAAGTCAAGTCTATGTTGACCAATTGCATAAAATTCAGGTCATAGTTTTTCTTTTTAAAAATAAAAATATAAAACGTGATTCTCAATTCATAGTCATTCAATATTCACAGTACTGATTAATTTGAATTTTGATATTGGATATGTTCACTGGGAGTTAAAGCGTGCTCCATATCGACAAGTTCTTCAATCTCATGATCATTATTCATTACTTAAAGATAAAAGAAATAAGAAATTCTAACTATTTTATCACACCCAAAATAGTGGTAGTTTCAAAGTTTCTATTTATGATGCATAGAAAGTGTATCAAGTATTACTCTCACTCTGTTTCATTTTATTTGCCCTATATCAAAAATAGATATTTTATTTTACTTGGCATTTTAATTTTGTCTCCTACTAACAATAGTATTAAAGTATTTAATTTAGAGTTTCAAAGCATTATTAATAAGGTTAGTTTAGTAAAATACAATTCTAATTAAAACTTTCTTAGAAAGAGTGTCAGATCAACTAGGGCGAAGTAATATGAAACAGAGAGAGTATACACATACTCCATTCGTTTCAAATTATTTGTCTGACCTTAATTTGACACGAAGTTTAAAAAAATTAAAAAAAACTTTTAAATCTTGTAATTTTAAACTACCGTACCAAATTTAGGTACCCGCAATAAAAGGTGAAGCTTTTATTAGAAAAATTCACGTATAAAATCAACTTTTCAAGTATTAACATAAGATGCAGTGCTAAATGGATTTCAGTATATTTAAAATATTCAAATTCCTATATGAAAATACTAATTGTGTAAAATATCACTCTTTGCCTTCTGTCATTAATTTTTTTGAGTTTAATCCTACAGGTAGCATGAGAGTTTTGGAGTTCAATCATAAACATAAACTAAATATAACGGAGGTTCACCCTTCCAATTGCCGACATGACTCGAACCAAAGGTGATAATCTACCGAGCCAGTTTACATGCATCTTGACAATTCTATTGAATACTCGATACCTTCCACCCGTTTCTTTTCGAAGAAATAAATATAATTTAGAAATTTTGATGTCGTTTACCGAATGATTGCTTTCAGTAACTTCTATGAAGAACACAATAAATTATTACTTATTAGACCAGCTAATCAGATAGGAATTCAGTCGAGCAACATTCATGCTTAGAGCAATCAGAATTTAAAATGCATCACTAATTGAATCAAAAGGGGTCAGAATGGGAATACAAAAATGAAGAGGTAAGGTTACCAGTTTCAAAAAAAAAATGAAGAGGCAAAATGAGGGCAATCTAAGTAGTTCAGTTGGTTAGCTAACTGAACTTTCACCTAGTTAGTAAGGTTCGACTCCCCACCTAGCAATCCCCTCCCTCACCTGCAATTATTTTATTCTATTTTTTAGAAAAGTAGGTAAAATGAGAAAGTCCAGCGGACACTGAAGCCAAAATTAGATTCAAAAGCTGACAAGAGTAGATTTTGAAAGACCAGTTTCATTGCGAATTTGCAAAGACTAGCAAAACTTTGACATGCAGTTTTTTCACATATTAGAAGTATGATACAACTATTAAGGCACAAGTGGAGTGCACCCTCACAATTTAACAAAATGCTATAGCATACAACAAGAACAAAAAACGTGCAGAGAGTTGTAAGGCCATAGGTTGACTCTTTAATTAGTTGTAATTTGTAAAGAACCCATCATAGAGAAGCAAAAGACTACTTCGCCCAGCTGCTTGGTGTACAAAACGGAATTTGGAATCAGCTGCCTCAAACTCTTGGAATATGCTAAGTCATGTGTCTCCCCTTAACCGAGCAATTAGTTCATCCTGCTAACAGAATTACATAGTGAGAACGTTAATTGAAAGAGAATGACATGCTACAAGAATAGGCCAAATATTCAACAAAACACATCATTTACAAAATCAACAACTACGCCTCAATTCCAAACACGTTGGGGAAAACACATCATACAACTACTACTTATAAAGTGTATGATGTCCTTAAGGAGGATAAGTTACGGAGTAAAAGTATAACAGTGGACCGCAATGAGAAATTCAAAACCTATATAAAGAGAAAAGGTTATGCAAATACTTGCCTTCCTTCCTCTCAGTGAAAGACCTTTCTCCTTTAACAGAGCCCGTAGCTTCTCAACAGTCAAATTTTGTATTTCAGGTGTACGAGTTTTTGAAGTTTCTGCAGGAGTTGAGACCAAGTTTAATACATAAATATAAATGATAATGCCCATTAATTTATTCTACAAAAAATAAGTAGTTTCAACAAAGACTTCAAACAAGTAAATTTGGACAAAGACAGAGTAGGAAATTTTTACAATGAAGTTCTACCAGTGTACATCTGATCTGAAAAAACATGGCGGTGTCTAACTGAGAATATACTACTTCTTGTACCCTTGCATTTACTTTTCAGGCATGACATGGTAATCAAATTAACACCTCATTGTAAGTGACTTCCACATTACCAACGGTTTGGGAATATGACATTCAATGTCCCCGGAGGAATATTTACAGAAGTTAGAGCTAAGGTGTGTTAATCGCCTTATTTCATGTCACTCAATGTCCTGAAGACACATTTCTCGAAGAAGCCGTTATTCATCATCTAGTCTCATTAGATATAGTTATACATGTACTTGATACTTGATAGTAATCCACACGACATATTATTGGTAGCAAATGGTAGGAGTATGATCTTTATCTTCTCATCCAAAATAAATTGGTCATAAATGTTAAGATCTTATAATCAGTCCAAACAAGCTTTCAGCAAATTCCTAGAGTAGTTGTGAAACCCCATGAATTTTTATAACTACTTTCGAGTTTAAGGATGCAATTTAATTAATCCTGAGTCAGGTGGGACCCACTCAATAATAACAAAGTCATCAAAACATTTGTAGTTAATATTGGTATAGCTTGAAATAGCTAAGAAAGGGATGATAAGAATTAAGGAAAAGACAAAATGAGAAGGAGAAACTGAAAACAAGGACTTTCATTTGCTGGACAATGGAATAGATGATGAAATAAAAAGGAGCGGAAGGAATTAAATTACTCCCTCTGTCCCATTTTATATGAGTTAGTTTGACTTGTCACGGAGTTTAAGAAAGAAAGACAGACTTTTGAAATTTGTGGTCTAAAATAAGTTGTTTGTGTGGGTTGTATATCATTTCATTAAGGGTAAAATGGACATTTCAAAATTGAATTATTACTAAATATAGAAATGTGTCATTCTTTTTGGGACTGACTAAAAAAGAAAGTGAGTCATATAAACTGGGACAGAGGGAGTAGATCTTAATAATAGAGACAAAGGGCAGCCCGGTGCACTTAAGCTCCCGCTATGCGCAGGGTTCGGGGAAGGGCCCGACCACAAGGGTCTGTTGTACGCAGCCTTACCTTGCATTTCTGCCAGAGGCTGTTTCCAAGGCTTGAACCCGTGACCTCCTGGTCATATTGGAACCAAAATAACCACTACTGGTAGTGAAGTCCAGAAATTAGCACCAAACTCAGCATCATTTTGCAAGCTGGACAGGTCGAACATGATGGTGGAGCGTTGTGTCTGTCCAAGCACGATACAATTGAAGCAGCCTTTTAGAGGCATTTTGGGAGAGAAAAATTATTTGTTTGGAACAAGTTCTTGGGAATTAGAGAGAAGGGAGAGCTTCTACTCCATAAGTGCTACTTTAAGTTGAGTATTAAATGCCTTTCTTAGTAGATTTGGTTCACTAAATGCATACCCTAACTCCTCAAATCATGGAAATTATAGATTTTTGAAGAAAAACTCAAGAACTCACGTCTTGAAAATTCTAGGGTTTGATAAAGAGGTAATCCTTTTACTCCAATCTTGTATATTATGTTCCATGGATATCATAAACTATACCTTTGAAGTAAGATTTGAATTTAAACACCGATTCTTGAAACCCTAAGAAAGCTAGACTTGAAATTGAAATGTTTGTTGGTAAGGGAGATGAATAGTGTTGGGTTTGCTTGAACGGTATCGTTTTGAGTTTCTAAAGGAGCAACTAGGTTCCATAACACGTGTAATGGACAAATTGGAGTTAAAACTCAAGGATTTGACTTTCGAATTGGAAATAGAAACTTTTGCTAAACTAGTGAAGTTGAAATTCCCCACTTGTAGGATTACACTGGGTTTGTTGTTGTTGTTGTTGTTGTTGTGAAGTTGGCCACATAGTTGACTTAGTTGGTAATGTTGTGAAGCATTATTGATTTATCGGAGCTCGTATATGTAGACTGTGATTGTTGGCATCTTTGGATCTTTCAAGGTAAGATTTGCAGTTCTTAAAATTACATCCCCCTCTCTTTCACTGCAAGCCCAACCCTTCTTAACTTTGTAACATATACTAGCCCCTCCTGCCCACCTATTTTTTCTTCAATTACAAACCTAGTATTCTCTCCGTATTCTGCAAATAATATTTTAGGTTAAGATTTAATTCATGACATTACCTTAAAATATCAAGATTTGACTTTTAAAATGAACTGAGGCTGTTTGAATTTAAAAAATCAACGATTGGAAGTCGTTAGCACTTAGCCATTTAAATACTAGGGCCTCTACCAACCTATATGAAACTTTCCATTTTAGGATGTCTTACAATATTCCAAGGCAATATACCTAATAAGTTATTACACATCCATAAGAACTTCTAGAATGTCAATTAAAACTTAAAACTTGATGTGATGTTCTCCAATCAAGATAAATTTTCAGTATATATGCAATATATCCTTCTACTGCTCCAACTAATGTATAATAATCAAGTAACATCTTAAATTCCTTTTTGAAACTTAATCAGTCAGTAGCATTCATTGAATCATGGCAAATTTAAGAATCAGTCAGTAGCATTCATTGAATCATAGCAAATTTAAGAAGCCTGAGACCAGACTTCATCAAAACCCGACTTACAAAAGAACCAGCAATACTAATTTAACAAAGCTATATCTCCTACCGGAAGCATACTAATTACACCACAACAGAACCACCAACCCCAACAGAAAGCAAAGCAGAACCCCCTATCTCTTAACAACCATTATGATAATTGTTCTTTTCATCAAATGGAAGGGAAGGAGCAGTCTTTTTGCAACAATAATACTGTTCTCTTTTTTGTGGACCCAAAAGTATTAGAGCTGGTATTTAAACAATGTAATAAAAGTTAAGCTAGAATTTAAGAGTCAAATTGGACAATTTAAACAGATGAAGTAATGGAAAGCTAAGGGATACTCACTTGCTTCATTCTTTTTTCAATTTACCAATAGGATGCATGAACAACGACAATAATTCAAGTACTTTTTTATGAAGACAATAATTCAAGTATCTATTCGATGAAAGACCACTTCTTTTTAAAAAAAAATTACATTTGAATGTGCCACCTACAAAGACTGCAAGTGATCGTTAATAACAGGCCCACCTTGGGTAGAGGCAACGTTGTTACTGGTGGTAGCCTTCTTGGTTGATGCCCTACTATCCAATGCTTTATCAGCAGCTCTGAAAATTAGGTGGTGGCAGGAGATACAAATATGTTAACTGGACAGAGGTACACTAGCTAGTAAAGGATAGCAATAATACTGAACTAAGAAAACATGGACAATTACCTTTTTCTACCATTGTCACTTGAGGAAACCCCCTTGCCATCTTTTGAACTATAGTCACCTCTCTGCTTCTTAAGCATGAGAGACCTAATCAATATGTTTTGCTGGTTTGTCTTAATAAGCTGGTCCTCTGAATATACAACATTTTGTAAAACATACTAGCAATCCAAATAGATGAAGAAAGCAATCTAGCCTTGAGGAAAAGTGATAAATGAGGAAAAGAATAAAATTTAAAATCTTAAAAAGAGAGAAAGATAGAAAAAAGAGACATTAAAATTGCATCAAGACTCAAGATAGAAGAGATATTTCTATGATTTAAACAACCATGTACTAAATGAGACACAATGAGAGGATATCAATGCTTTACGATGACTTAGAATAGAAGTGTATATGAAAAGTCCAAGAAACCAAAAAGTAAGCAATAAAATAACCATATGCAAGTAAATCTGTTCAAAGGAAAAGAATAACAGGAGAATTAGAGGCAACATGAATTTTCACCATATAAAAGGATTGCTCAGCTAATTTGTTTATATAGATTTACAGCTCTTTAAATAATTTAAAAGGCATCAATATACAAAAACAGACCCGGAGGTGACGTTTCATGATCGCAAACATATACTCGCATTCCACCCTGCATAAAGTTTCTAAATTAGTAGAGATCAAAAGAAAATGGAAGAAGCATTATTAAACATTTCCTGATAGCATCACTTCGCTTTCGATAGCCAAATTCTTTTTCAGCTAATGCTGGTCAGCAGATATGATGGTAGTAAACACGTAAGAGGCTAAGGCACATGGATAATATAATCTTAACGTGAAGATAAAAGAAGGAAAGGCAAAGCTGATTGTTACTCTAAAAGGTGCAAGGAGGCCGTTGAACTCAGATAAGAGGTACCACCTATTTTTTTAATCTTGCGAAGACCTTTCTGATCCTACACTGATTCATGCAGTGTTTAGCATCACCAAATAGTCATTTCTTTTGGACGTAAAACCTTATTACTGTCTAGGCTAAGCCGCTGAGGTTTAATAGTATTCCAACCAAAAGGCAAGAAGGGCCAGAACAATATCTCAATCAAAATGAACCCTTTTTCAGGTAAACATACTACTGTGTGCATAGTTGTGCTTGTTTCACCATGTTGATTAAAGACCACATACGAGGAGTTCTGTTAACATGGAAAATCCCTAGAATTGAAGGAAGACTGAATTCCAGAATAAGGATAATGAAGACCAAGTCCTGTGCAGTTGTTAATTAAAACTTCTATTATATGTACTAGTATGCTTGGTACAGGTACCAACAGAAGTAGAGAAATCAAATGAACAAAATTTTAAACTCCCCCTATCATCTCCCTCTATACAGATTTAACCTTCAAGATTATTAGCATTGAATCCCTTATATTTCAAAACTTACACGAACAGACCTACTATTATTGCAATCTTTATCATTTTTCACACATAAACTTATACTCCGCCTTGAAAGTGAAAAGGTTTTATCCGCCTCTGATCTCCCAGAACTCTATATCCAACATAAAACCTAAACTTGTTCTCCAGAATTCATCCCACCAAAGATGGAAAAGAGATAAGTTTGTCCACAATTATACAACAGTTATATCTACTCCAGAACATTAAAGAAAACAGTTATATCTACTCAATTATACTGTACAGTGAAACGCTACACTGCAAGAAATCAGTAAAGAAAAGGGGGAAGAGGGAAGGGTGCAAATGTAAATTAGGGTTTTTGGGAGGGAGAAAGAAAAAGTTACCGGAGTAGAGGAGAGTACGGTGGAGGAAAAGAGGCCTCGAGAAGGGAGGCCGGCTAGGTATTTGGCCGCACCGGAAGTTGACGCATTGTTCGGAGGAATGGATGATGAGCTATCCTCCATAGTTACCGCACTGCAAAATTGATTCAAGGCGAAAATATTGTTCCCCCCTTAATAGTCTTTCCTTTGGGGCGGTAAAATAGAATACATTAATTAGATTAGATTACTGTAATATCATTTTTATAAAAATAAAAATTGTAAAGTGGGCGTAAGTGATCATTTTTTTCTTAGGGATCTCATTTGATTTATTGAGACTATAAGTTTGAGTAACCTATTATATTATTTATATGGAATAATGTATTAAATTTCTGTTATACGTGAAATTCGAAAAAGAATTGGACCTCAAGAATCTCTTGTTCATAGTCTTATTTTATCATTTTGCAAATTATTATTTTCATAGTTCGAATTCGTGACTTTCTGATTACATAACAATAACTTTATCAATTACGTCGAAATTCCTAAGCTATCCCATGATTTTAGTATAAAAAATAATGTCGGTTTTAGCTATCACTTGGTCTTGGTATATAATCTCACTTGCTAAAATTTTGAATTTAAGAGAAAGACATTCAATTTCACTTAGCAGTGTTGCTTCTTAATATTATTAAGATGGAAAGTAAGAACCCAACTAGTTTAAGGTCTAAGGACTTAAGCTCAAAACATGAATGCTATGCATGCTTATTCATCTAATTCATTATTTATTTTAAACAGTTATATTACAAGAATATTAAATACTTTATTCTTCTGAATGACAACTTTTTTAAGGCGGGAAACAAAGTAACTCTTTCTATAAAACTAATAATTTTACAAAAAAATGATTTTTTGTCAAGCATAGTCAAACTATTTTGGGGAGCACGGAGTTAGATCTGATGGAGATGAGAAGCATAAATATGACTCAGAGTGATGATTGATGGAGTTGTTCTTTTAGCACAAAACAACAATGAAAAACTCTTTAACTGTCTGATGCAAGGAAACCTTAAGAGTAAGATAATACTCCTTCGTTTGGATTTACTCGTCAAATTTTAACTTGACACATTTTTTAAGAAAACAATGATAGATATAATGAGTTTATCATTTTACCTCTATTAATTGATAGGGTCCCAAACATATTTACTCACTACATTTTTCAAAGACATTAACTCAATATAAATAAATTGAGGGTATAATAGAGAGGAAAATTGTATTTCCTTGATTTGTCAAAAAATGACAAGTAAAAAGTAGAAATCAGTGATAAGTGAATGAAGGGTGTATATTACTGTACCAAGAAATAATTAAGGTAATTTGGAGGAATATTTCTATAAATTTATCGTCTTTTACCTTTTCCTTGATGAAGCAATGCTCCTACATCTCATCATCAAGGCATTCAATGCTATAGTTGGTGGTACAAATGCAATACATAATCAATAAGGTCTACTACCCTACAACAACAACAACAACCCAGTTTGATCCCACAACGTGGGGTCTACTACCCTACAAGTACCCCAAATCAATCGTTTGCCAACTCTTACCATCAAAATCTCAGACAACTTTCGAACCACTTTTAACTGTATGTATCCATCCACTTGAAAAGTATTACCAGCATGACAAACCTTCCAACCCCTAAAATCACTCAAAGAAAAATTGCAGAATTTACCAGTCCTTCCCCAGGCTTATAAGGACACTTAATAAATCAAAACCCTTCCCTGCCTTCATCCAAAGAGCTTGCGCAACAGCTTATCGACCAGGACAAATGATGAAGTCTTGATCCGGATTCTTTTACTTTAAGGGCGAGTTAGTATTTTTGGATAAATCTCAGTGTCCAAACGCCTGTATCCCGCCAATGAAGAATTGCCCCCACAAACACTACCCTCAAGTAGACATGGCCAATCATTTCTGGGCCGTTGCCTCCAAATCAGACAAGATTTTACTCATCTCCTCAAAGTAAGGCCATTTTTCCTGGCTTTTCTTGTCACTCTTGTTTTCCTGTTACAGAATGCCAAACCATTGTTAAAAGGAGCCTTCCAAACAGAAAATGTTCGCACAAGAATTTCAACAGGATGAAGGTGAACGGGGCAAATCTTCAACAAAAAGGAAATATACAAATATTTCATGTGTCTATTTTGATAAAATCTTATTTCTCTTGCTCTTTGCCCTTGAGAGGTCATAACACACCATAACAAAAGAGTACCTCTATCCTATCCCTGTTCTCATTTCTATGTCCTCAGATAGAATAATGTGATATCCTAAAACAAAGTTCTGAAAAGGATAGTCAAAATGCATGGTTTATGGTTCTATTGTGAAATATTGTTTCTTCCAATAAAGTTTGAGCATGCTAATCAGCACAACCAAGTAAATGAACACACACTCAAGGAGGAAACAAGAATCAGAAACACTCACCTCATACTTTTGAACCAGAGAAGCCCAGAGAGATTTACACTGTGCAGGACTTCGATCAACTCCAATAGATTGTAAATTTGAAGATATCTCTTCCCATAGTGCCATTCGTCCACGAACAACTTGGAACCTGCTGTGGAGTTCCCCGCGCAATGTAATTAATTTCTTTATCTCATCATGTTTCCATCTGTTTCTCTTCAAAGGTTTGGAAGATTTCATCATAGATTGTGGAAAGCCAGAATCAATTTGAATGCTCTCTTTTCTGGACGATTCTGATTCCTCCTGTGTTAAAGCACCAAATCTACATTCTTTTAACTGACCAAGTAGTGATGATGATACAAAGACTTTGAAGAATCATCTGATAATACCTCCGTGGTAAAATATTCATCCAGTGAGTTTGAGCTTGAAGTAGTTGCTCCGTCGTGCGTAAGTCTCTCAGTCTCCATATCATCACCTGCACTAACAAGTTAGGGAAGAAATGACAGCAAAATTTAAGCATGCATTGGATGCTTAAGATCTAATCATATCAGAAGACGAACATCAACAAGCAATTTCCGATGTAATATCTATCCACCGAATAATGAAATTGCCTTCTCCAGAAAAGAAAAGGAAACTACTTTCACGATGCAAAAGCATACTTAAAGCCAGCAATGCATGCGATTTAGACATAGGAGAGAGCAGAAATCAAGCAATCAGATTTTTCATTGTGGGGGGTGGGGGTGGGGGGATTCTGTTGAAGCCCAAAAAGGTCAAGTAGTTACACCGTGTGAAGGAGAACCAAATCTCTTACTTTTGAGCCACTAAAGGCCTTCTAACTTTCAGCACTTGTTATGCACATGACAAATATTAACCAAATTCTAACTGCAGTACAATATGTGACCCCTGACATATAGATTCAGTTCAAGTGATGTGCCAGTTCTACTCAAAATTCCTACTAAGATGAATTAACAAGATCACAAGCATACCAACCCAAAGATGATTACTTTGCCTAGCATCTTATTAGATTAGAAAACCACGTAATGCATTGGAAAGAATTACTGAATTATTTCATTGTAAAGAAGCATGAAAGGAACAAAACCTTTCACTTGCTCAGCTGCATCATCAATTGGATAGCCATGGCCATTGCCTTCTGCACGTGCCCCACTTGCCTGTCTTCTTTTCTGATCTTCATCCAACACATTTCTCAGTGATGAAATTCCAAAACCTACATGTGATTTTCCAGAAAGTTTTCCATTGATTTCATCAGCCAGGACTCCTGCAGGATTTTCAAAGGCAATGGCAATAACCTCAGGTCTTTTACTACTGTATTTCCTGACCAATTTCCTAAGAACTTCAGACACAGTTCTTTCCATGTGGGGCAATGGGCAATTCAATGGACAGCTTGAAAGTGAAGCATGTGCAGCTTTATGGAGCGCATCCAGAAGTTTCCCTTTGTCAAGCCACAAGCAGCGTGTGGTTATTCTTATTTTTCCTTTCAAAGCTTTCTCTGCCATACCATCCGTGGATTGAGGACGTAATATTTCCATACTGTGTTACAGATATCTCACACAAATCAGTATCACAAGGTGGAAAAATAAGTGATGCATCACAAGCTTAAGAAAATTACCTGACCACTATAATACCATCGGAAGCAATTCTTAGTCTCTCATCAATACAAAGTTCAGCAGCTGTACCAAATGCTTTGTCGCCATCACTATACATCAACTGCAAAAAATAATACTAGATCAGTGTCATGTCTGCACAGACCAGCTTGAACTAGAAAACAAGATGAAAGACTGCAGTCATTTTTTACACAATGAGAGTAAGAAACCTGCAACTTCTCCTTCCCTAGGGAAATGAAACCATTGGATAGAACTTTTCTGTTCCTCAAATGGGAGATTCCAAGCATCTCTCCATTCTTGATAACCTATTCACACATATTTACAATAACAGAGATCACTTAAAATCAGCATTGAGAATGAACTGAGAAGGCTTGACTACAATGCTTATTTTGAGAATGATTTTTTTTTTTGTGGAGAATGTTGACAACAATGCTTATAGTGCAAGCGATTCAACTGAATCATTCTCTCACGCAGATAATTCCAAATGCTTGGAGCCCTCTCATCCCCTTAATCATTCTTCAAGTCTATATATTCATGTATTTTTGAAAATTATCAAAATAAATAGGATTGCACTTCTTGCATCCCATAGGGAGAAGCTGGAAACTGAAACACGCGTAACAAAAGCACTGAGTGGTTGGTCAGCTTAGATCCAATTCAGTTAACTAGAAAATCAGTCGAAATAGTTGAATCCTTTAAATAGAATCTTTAGACATTAGGACCATCGGTCACAGAAAAGCTAATGAAGCAGAGAATAAATTAGAACAATTTGGAACAGCTCTTACCTAAACCTTGAAAAAAGAATTATAACATATACGATATTGGACAAACTTTCCTCAAACACTATATCTAGCTTTGAAAAAAATCTGTTCTCTGTCAAGGGAGGTATAATCTAGTGGAAAGGGCCATCAATCTCTAACCATGACGTTGAGCTTCAATTCACCAAGGAAGCAAAGTGGGAAAATCCATTATTTGACTCCTGGGCTGGGTGGGTCTGGGGGTGACGTTTACAGAATCTCAAAGAATAAGAAAATATGTGGGAAATAAAAGGACAATCTGCCACATTCTGGGCCTAAACCAGTGAGATATCTACATCTGACCATCATGATACAGTTTCCTAAACTTACAAGAATAGTAGAATACCAATATGGATAAATTCTTTCCCTCATTGTCTCAAGAAGATATGCCCCAACACACCATAAATCCAATGGCTACATGTCTATACAATTTGAAGGTACTTGAAGCAATAAGCATTATCAGTCAAACAGCGAAATAAAACCATACTACTTACAGCTGTATGCCGAATTCCAGTTGATTTCCCCAATAATTCATGCTCTTTAAGGAATAAGAGCTCGCCATGGACTGGAAGAAAATGTTGTGGCTTCACAATCCTTAAAACCTCTTCCTTCAGAACGGGAAATCCATCATCAATATTGCAGCTTAGAACATTGAGCGTGAGAATGTAAAAAGTGATTAAAAAAATTGGTAAAACAGATATACAGAATCAGAGCTGTGTCATGCTCTGGCATATAAACTGGAATTCTAGAAATGTGACACAATTTCTTCTCCCTTTCTTTCTTTATCTAAAGCCAAAAGATGCATAAAAATGAAAATCATACTCTCCCTGCCCTTCTGCTTCTCTCTTCAATATGTCTTTCATCCACGGGCCAACCATTTGGAACTTATAAATTTAAATCAGCTTAGAAAAAGTTCCCACAGTGTGATTCACTTACCCGTCCCTCAAAATTTTCCCTTTTCTTGTTACAATATGAATCTTCATTTTCTTTTCACAATATAAAACAACAACATACTCAGTATAGTACCACAAGTGGAGCCTGGGAAGGGTAGAGTTTACACAGACCTTATTCCTACCTTGGCAGGTAGAGAGGTTTTCGATAAACCCTCGGCTCAAGGAAAGCAAAAACACAATAATATGGAGATATAAGCAGTAACAACAACAACTTAGTAAGAAAACTAATGCATAAAAGACAACAAGTAGTAATAGAAAACTAAGAATGAGAAATACGAAAAATAATAAAAATACTGAAACTTATACTAATACTACTAGCAGGAGAGACAAGACGCGGACTATATACTACTAGCCTTTTACCCAAATCATCGACCTCCACACCCTCCTATCAAGGGTCATGTCCTCGGTAAGTTGAAGGTTTGCTATGTCTTGCCTGATCACCTCTCCCCACTATTTTTTCAGCATACCTCTACGTCTCCTCAAGCCATCGGATGTCAACCTTTCACACCTCCTCATTGGGGTGTCCGTGCATCTCCGCTTGAGATGTCCAAACCATCTTACCCTTGCATCCCACATCTTGCCATCGAGGCCACTTAATGGCCTGAATATCTTCATTTCTAACCATATTTCTCCTAATAAACCCACACATCCATCTCAACATCCTCATTTCCGTAACTTTCATCTTCTAGACATGAGAGTTCTTCTCCGCCCATACAAGAAAGTCAATCTAACCAATACTTTGTAGAACTTATCTTTAAGTCTTAGTAGCACCTTCTTATCACATAAAACACAAATGATAGCCTTCATTTGAACCACCTCGCACCAATGCGATGTGAGACATCCTCGTCACTCTCCCCATTGCCTTGGATAATAGCCCTAAGTACTTGAAACTCCCTTTCTTGAAGATGACTTTGAAAATCCAAACTAACTTCTACATCAGCTACACGAGGCACATCAATGAACTTGCATTCACCTCTGTCTTAGTCCTATTCTACCTGAAACCTTTAGACTCTGGGATATGCCTTCACACCTCCAGCTTTTCGTCAACTCCACTCCCGCATCTCATCAATTAGTACAATGTCATCAACAAATCACATGCACCAAGGTACCTCCCCTTGAATGTGTCGCGTCAATACATTTATCGCCAAAGCAAATAAATGCAGGCTAACTTTCTTTCTTATCACAATATGATGAAAGAAAATGCACATGATCTGATAACCAACTTTTTATTTTGCTTCTATTAAGTGGAAGCAAGAATGATACTCAGATCACCAATAAGTTAGTGAATGAGAATCGGCCAATGAAGATCTAACAGGTACAACTTCTACAAGCTTCTACCAGCAAAAGGAATAACTCAGGATAAAGTCATGACTAAATGGGACTCGAGAGGTCAATGAAATGAACCATTATCATAACAACCATCATAATGCAGTAAGATTGAGATTAGAGATTTACAACCACCCACCCCCACCCCCACCCCACCCAAAAAAAGGAGCCTTACTCTTTAAAATATAAGTGTTCATTTAAAAGAAGATTTTACCAGCTCTTCACGATGAGCATGACCAGATGTATGCAGCAGCTCATTCTTTCCCATCACTATAGTTGATCCTATATCTGATATACGGTTCAACATTTGGATTACCCGCGTATCATTACCAGGAATCACCTATAAAAAAGATTGTGTAGCTGATTATGGCAGTCCAACAACATTACCAATTATCTTTCTGCAAACATAAAGACTTCCAATGAACACCTCAAGGAATATTTCTCTAAAATAGATTCAAAAGAGCCAAAAAGCTATTAACAAATTCAGGAAGATATGTTCCTTTTACTTTACCTGATCCAAAAAAAAATATTCAATAAGATATGTTCCTAAGCATTCATCATATAAATAGGAAAGAGAAATTAAAGAAAGAAAGAAAGATATTCAAAGTTACCAAATATTGATTATCCTAACTAGTTCATCACGCAAGCAAAGGAAATAGTGCAAAGATACAAATCAAGACGACATTTGCTGTCAGCCCTCCTTCTATAGAAATTTATTCCCAATAGGACCTTATTTTGTATCTCTTCCTTACGTTTATTTCACTTTCACTATTTTTGTTTGATGTTGAAAGGAGACTCAGCAGCATGATACTATTCAGCTCACAGAGTGGGAAATTTATATTTCACATCATCTAGAGTAGATGCTCTTTGCAAAGCTACTAAACAACAAGACCAACTCCTTTCATATGGCAGAGATGTTGTAAAGCAAATAAGCTCTATCAAAATCAAAGCATATAAATGAAAGAGATGTTGTTAAGCAAATAAAATATATTAAAATCAAAGCATATAAACTCTTTAAACTAAAACATGGCTGATCATGAGGTAGTGACAGGAAGCATAAAATGGCGACAACAAAGCACAATAAGAGCTATCTAGGGAGAAGCTACAAACACCAAGACCAAAAATTCATAGACCATCAGTACATTGGCTGAAAGGAAATAAAAAAGTTGGTAGCAGAAGCAGAAGAGTGAGAATAAGATTCTTCTCTTCTGGTTGGTATGCATGTATCAAATAGTCTCTCAATAGAGTCAGAACTACAGCATTAAAAGATTAAAGCTAACATGACAAAGTCAAGACATGGATGATCTTAATTGATCAGATACTTATCCGGAGAATAGGACTCCTGAGAATGAATTTGTTATGAACGAAAAATCCATGTTGCCTTGAGTTTTAAAATACAGTACCTTGGCTGAATATAAAACTAGATCTTCTTTGTTTAATTTGAGTGAATGACTACTTCCATAAGACGCAAGATTCAACGCAGCACGTGGTTCTGCCTGACACAACAGAGACTAGGTTACACATTCTGTAATTGAAGCTTACAAAGCTGGCAAACACATCAACAATACTTACTTGAGAACCTGTTGTCACAATCAGCAAATCTTTTGGGGCATAAGCATCAATATCTTCCACCTTTACCTGAATTAGATATGTACTTATGAGTGGGGAAGAAATTAGAATATGAAGAGTAGATTTATAAGGAAGAAATTAAGGAAAATAGGCACTGTTACAAATTGAAAATATCCTTTCCGAATATCACTAGTTACACTACACAAATTAGATGATGATATCATACAAAAAATTGAGTGATAATCCTCACTCAATAAATGCCCAAGGTGTTTTCCTCCCTCTATCCTCAGATTCTAATTGAGCAAGACATTTGATCTGGATTCTTCAACTTCAAAAGAATAGCAGATCCAAAGAGAAGACAAAATTTAATGAAGTTGTACGACAAGGAAAGGCAGGAAACTCCACCTCCCCCTTCTTATTATCCTCCCTCCCCACCCACATCCCTGGTCCAGAAGATCAGAAAAGAAGAAAAAAATGAAACAAACAACCTCAAAGTGTTCTTTTTTCCCGTCAGGAACTTTTGGTGCTTGGCTAAAAAGTCATGCTGGTCTATCATGAATCAAATTCCACGTTATGGCCATTTGTTTGTACTTTTGGTGTATTGTAATAAAAATCTGGTGTAATCTGGGGGTGGAAAAATTTGTCCATTAAAACATGAACCGCCCAACATGTAATGACCTGCCCATTTATTGGCTTAGCCCAATTCAATCCATCTAAAAATTGTGGACCAAAATATTATCACTGACCATTGGCCTTGGAAGTTAATTTGGAAGACCAACTTCCACCAAAAGTCATATGCTTCAGCTGGACTGCAATCTATGAAGCCTGTTTAACCCAAGACAACTTAGCCAGAAAGAAGATTCAGATTGTGAACAGATGCTATATGTGTAAAAGAGCAGCCGAATCACATAGCCACCTGTTTTTGCAGTGCTCTGTAGCAGTAGATTCATGGAACATGTTTCTCACTCTTTTTGGTCTTAAGTGGGTAACGTAAAACACTATTAGGGAAGGTTTACAAAGGTGGAGCCTTTGAAAAGTTGACAGAACCATCAAGAAGATTAGGAAGATGATACCTGCTGCCATTTTTTAGAGTAACTGGAACGAAAAGGAATAGAAGACGTTTTGATGGACTCTCAACTTGTAAACCTAAGGTCAAAGCTAGCTGTCTTGTGTATTTATTTAGTTGGGGAGTTTTATCCCCAACGGATTCCCCTGATAGCTTTGAATTTTGTTAGCTCACTGGTACTATGATTATACTGCATCAGAGCTAGCATAGTTTTGTACACTCTTTTTCTAGATAATGTGCATCTTTTTTATGCCAGCAATGAAATCAATTACTTCATAAAATAAAAAAATGGGTCGATACATAGTCCAAATTGACCCATGAGAAACCCTGTCAAGATATTTTCAAAAAGACATTCTTTTTGTTTGATACATTACATACAACAACATACCCAGTGAAATCCCACTAAGTGGGGTCGGGGAAGGGTAGAGTGTACGCAGACCTTACCACTACCTCGAGAAGGTAGAGAGGTTGTTTATGAAAGACCCTCGGCTCAAGAATTGATGGGCCGGGTTATGACTTGCTTTTTAGCCCATTTCAGTCAAAGTAACTTTTGGGCAGGCCAATAACCTGCCTATTTATTAACTCGGACTATTTTGACCCGCCCAAACTACAGCCCAACATGTCCATTAGACACCTCTAGTGTAATCACAAAACCTTATACAATCTATTAAGCCACACCATTAAGGAAATGATCCCTGGATTAGAACTACTCTCAAGGCTTTCAGATGATCCAAGTGTCCTTCGCATATGATGTCAATTAATATAATTCAGGGGTAATGGTGGAAACAAAGTTAATTTCACTGCATAACAAATATTAGGTAAAATTCTGAATATCTCATCGTAATACAAATGAATAAAAACTATTTTTTTTAATCTCGCCTTATCTTGTAACGATTTTACACAGCACTCTACAATTTATATTTTATATCATGGTTAACACTTGCAACTATGGCTAGAAAAATATGTAAGTCGAGACTTATAAGCTTAACAGTCTTGTACAATTGTGCATGTCAATTGGCCTATCAGGTTTTTTGCCAGCAGATAAGGTATGTCCTCCAGTCAAAAGAGACAATGACAATTTAGGCCATTACCAGAGTTGATGGGTCAATTGGTGCCTTCCCATCTTTCCATGCAGCATCAAGATATGTCCTCAAGGACATGCCAACAAACACCTATCAAACAATCATGCTATAATCTGAATCTGGAAAACAGAAAAGATAGTCTAAACAAAAGATTATAGCACTCCATGTCCTCTGAAAGAAACCGGATACCAGCTTTCTGCCAGTCAAGTCAGCTGCAGCTTTCACACTGCCAAGACGATGGATATTAGATGCAAACTGAGTAGTGATAACCCTTCCTTTGGCAGCTGAAATGTGCCTCAGCAACGAATCTGCAACTACAGTTTCACTGAGCGTCCTTCCAGGGGAGAGGACATTTGTTGAATCACTCATCATCTGGAAAAAAAAAATACACATCAATAATTTCTTTTAGGTTTGCTTCAATGAACAACATATCCTCCATGTTTTTTCGTCCATGAAGTTAGACATTATAGAATGATGAAAAAATAAATTGAGGTGTATGCACATAAAGCAAATAGGGATATAGGATTAAGATAAATTGGATATCTGCTCCTGTCCCTGGGAAAAGAAGATCAACACCATATGCAAAAAATACATATATGTACACAAACATGAGAACAAGAGATTTTATAAACTCGAGCATTATCATAGTTAAGAAAGACATAACAAATGACGCATGAGAGACAAGACAGAAGATTGCAGCTCAAGAATGTAACAAGGGGTGAAAGTAACACTACATTTGAGGCAAGCGATGAGATAATTTCCAATTATGGAGCAAAGAACTAGTACAATCAAGAGGACATGGAGTGATATATGCATCACATGTTCAAAGTAAATATACCAAAATATAAAATAAAAAAAGACATGTTTTTTTCTACATAAGACATACTATTCATATCACAGAAAAGTTACAATTACGAAACTGTGGTGTTAATTTAATTCAATAGGATTTTTCAACACTTCTAGGCAAATCTGCATGTAAAGAGAGAGAGAAAGACTGAACTCAGAGCACGGTTGGAGAATATACATCATAGATATACATGTAAACACTTGATAAAAGAACCTAAGAACATCCAAAAATAACACATAATATAAAGCTGAATATTGAAAGGAAAAATAAAGGAGTTCACAGAAGATGTATCTAAGGATGTACAATTCATCTAACTGAACAGCAGTTACAGATTACTACTAGAGAAAGTAAATAGTAATTCATTTGCCGACCATACACAAATAGTAATTCATTTGCCGACCATACACTCTTCAAGACCCTCAATATGTATAACTTCACACATTACTTCAACAGGTTGAACTGAGTCATTCTAAAAGTAATACATCTAATTGAAAAAAAAAGTAAATTCCACAATAAGATACTATCCGTACCAGGGTAACACCTTCTTTGGAGAGTTCCTCAAGTGCCTCACGGTCAAAAACCTTCCCATCGAGTGGCGACTCATCTATCTGTTAAAATACAGAATACTCATAATGCTACCAATCAAAAAAGAATCTCATAGGCTAGATACAGATCATAAATCTAAACATTTTTAAGGATGACTTATAAGAGGGGCACAGTGTAATACCTTCCAGTCACCTGTATGGAGGATGGTACCATCAGAACAACGTAATACTATTCCACTACAATCTGGAATAGAATGGGTAACCGTTATAGGTTCTACCTCAAAGGGCCCAGCCGTAAATTTCCTTCTTGTTTTAAATATCTTAAGCCTAGATGGAACAAATATCCCAAACTCCTTCAGTCGCTTCTTAATTAGCTGATTACAAAACAATAGAGATACTTAGTTCAACAGAAATTGAAATGTAACACTGTTGAAAAGTTTACAGCAAAATGAACACAATGCGCTAATTAATAAGTATGCAACAGTAAGTATTGCCATATTGGTGTCTCAATTTATGTCCTATATGGGTTTTGGATCATACCCCAACAAATTAAATTAGCCTTGTAGCCTATGAGATAGTATACCAACTACTTGACCTTGTTCATTTTTTGAAATGGACCACTTGACCTTGTTCTTTAATAACAACAATAAGAAAGCCATCCAAGCACTTATAGAAAGGAGAAAGGAAAAGAAGAAAAGAGAAAAGAACAAAAAGGAAATTCCAAAAGAAGATCAGAAGGCTGGAAAAAAAAAGAACCAGAGACAAAGGTAGAGAGAGAGAGAGATAAACGATGGGCAACCCGGTGCACTAAAGCTCCCGCTATGTGCAGGGTCCAGGGAAGGGCCCGACCATAAAGGTCTGTTGTACACAGTCTTACCTTGCATTTCTACCAGAGGTTGTTTCCAAGGCTTGAACCCGTGACCTCCAGGTCACATGGCCAAGGATAACAAATAGAATAAATGAGAAGGAAGTCTCACTTATTCTATTTGATGAAGATAAAAATGGAAGACGGATGAATGCAAAAAATCAAGTAATTTCAGATTTGCCTTTGCTTGGTAGGAGAGAGAAGATAAAAAATTTGTTGTGTTACTGGATCTCAAGGATAAGCAGATTCAGTATGCTTTCAACTATTTCTCAAGGAAATATTTTCCACTTTGATTTGGGATCTTCTCCTTTTCTTATTTTGAGATAGAAGGCAGAATTAGGTTTTATGGATTTAGACTTCAAAATCCCACATATCCTTGTGAACACAGGATTACTATATAATCAAAAGTAATCAAAAAACTCATATGATCTTAACATACCTCCATTGTAAACGACGATGCAAAAATCGGTGTATGAGAATCCAGAGCAGGAATTACCTGTTAGGATAACAAATGTCAAGGCAACATAAACTGTGCAAAATACATACAAACATATTTGGATATTAAACAAGAGGAACTGGAACATCAAGGAATATGCTCCATGCATCAGAAAAGGCTAACACCAACAAAGGGGAGACAATCCATAAAGGGGCATGGCACAGTAAAGATGAGAAAATTCTTAGTAAACCTATCAAATAAAGGACCTTAGAAACACGACCTCTAGACAGCAGGATAAGTTTTGTATGACATACACTAGTTGCTTAGAAAATGTTACTATGTTAGAAGTATGATTCTTTAACTTAGATCCAGTGTGTGAGTACATTGTCACTGAACCGACTATGCAAATATATTTCCATCAATACACATAAAAATATGAATAGATTAGAATAGAAACCTTACCCACGGCAGCGCACCAATGTGGTCTTCATGTCCATGGGTTATAATAACTGCTTCAATTTTGTGGCTCCATTTCTTAATGAATGTTGTGTCAGGAATAATCTTCTGGACACCAGGCTCGTCATAGCTGGAGAGAGAATCCAATAAGATCCCAAGTCAGTCCATGACAAAGAAATACGGACAAGGTAACTAAATTCAAAGCCGAACGCAGCTAGTAAGAACTTCTTTGAACAGCTTATCATTCCCAGTAAGAACTTTTAACTTATACATAAAAGTTTAGAGAAGCTTTCAGTAGGAAATGATGACAGGTCTTCTGGACCTTCACCATTAGATTAATGACTAAAACAGAGAGAGTAATCAAAGAAGATTCATTAAAGGGATATTCCGCAAAATTTTCTACGCAGCGATATCATTGTTAAAAAGTTGCACGAATGGCCAGTTTGTAACACCTACCCTGGGAACATTATTCCAGCATCAATAAGAATATAACGATCATAATTTCCAACAAGCATGCAATTCATCCCAATTTCTCCCAGACCACCAATAGGAAGAACACGTAAAGGTGGGCCATCAGGCCCTTCATAGAATTGTTCCATCCTTCGTTGGACAGAATCATCGATGCTTCTACCAGCACCCTCCATTTTATCGGGTCTTTTACGAGGACCTTTTGATCCGCGTACACCTGAAACGACACCGACTTTCAGCAATAAATAGAATAACCAACTTTCAACGAAATTCTTCCCAACAGCATCTTCAAGAAAGCAAAGGGATGTAACAACTCAGAAGCAAGGAACATCTCCAAGCTAAATCATTTTACATTAATACTGCATAGTGTGTGTATGTGCGACTCTTACATACACGTAAGCATACAATTTACTCACAGGTAATGCAAGAAAAGATAAAATATATGTCTGTAAGTGCATTCGTAATCAGGATACATCAACTGACTTCAACAACAAAACCAACTATAACTGTAAAGGACTTGAGGGCATACTGCGAAAATCAAGGATAACATTACAGAGATTAAGTCAATCTCAAACGATACGAACTACAACCAGGAATTGGAACCAAAATATTTATTACTTATAAGGCAGCAATTCACCACTAAAAACAGTCAAGCGTTTAAATTGCTATTACTTCATTTCCTTCGTAGTTTTATTCATCGGGAAAAAAATTGTTTCATCAAAGTGAACAGATTACTTTCGAATACTCCAAAACTTCTCATTGCATGACTTCACTCTTATCATTTTTCATTACCTCAATTCAAAAATAAACAAAAAAATGAAGGCGAAATAAGAATGTCACGTACCTATAGAAGAAGCAGAGGGAGTGAAGCAAGAAATATAACTCTTTCTAGGGTTTAGCTGATGGCATAGTTTGTACGGACAGAGTGAAACAGCGCTGAAAGCTGCGGCCATTTGGATGAATATTCGGCCACTGGTTAAGAGTAATACTGTTAAAGGTATAGAAATGGCTGTTTATAGCTAACAGAGAAATCTATGAAGGAATTCGAGAGCTTACTGCTCCGGCAACTGCTGAGGGTTTCAGGGGGAGGAGCGGGAAATAGAGAATTTGCGTTACCAGATAAAGGGGAAGAGGATTTTGTTTGCTGAAACTGACCGTAAAAATATCTTTCTTATCGTTTTGGCCTCTCGTATTTGCATTCGCTTCTCGGGGAAAGGGATGATGGAAGGCACGTGACTATATGGTGTTCTATTGTATTGTTAGTTTATATACAATATTTATTTTGATTGTTACGTTAGGTAACAATGAAAGATCTATTTTATGTAATAATTGATTTGGTGTGATCCATGTCTTTATCTTCATATATTTTTTCTCATTTTGTTTTTCATTATTATTTAGTAATTTTATTTATCATTTACCTTACCTTTTTCACGCTAGCTCTACCCCGTATCCTATAATTTCTTGTAGGTTTATCACTCAAATTATGTATATGTGTTATTATATAATAATGGAAAACGATAAAATCTATCCAAATATTATATTCAATCAATATAGTATAATATGATACAATACAATACAATATGATATGATACATTATGGAACAATATATATCAATCATCCAAACAAAGTGTATGCAACATTTTATTTATTTCTCATTTTATATTCGCTTGCTACGTATTGAAGTACTACTAATTCAGACTCAATATTGCATGATTCATTTAGGTGGTATGTTCTCAACAGGATTTCTTCTATTTTCAGGAGTTTGAACTAAAAACCTCCGTAATTATTCCACCACTAATTCATGTTAATTCATTAATATTTACTTGATAAAAAAAATGCCTAAGTAACTAATCAGTGTTCGTCTACTGTGGAATATATACGGTTAGTTATTACACATGAATTCTTATTCGTCTGAACATATAAATGATTATTTATTGTATTAATAGGACAGAATTCGATCGAACTCACTTGTTTACAGACTCTATTCTATATTTGTATTTTAAAAAATCCCTGAAATATATATATCCAAAAGTTTGAAAATCAGTAAGTCATACATATCACTGGATTTTAAGAACGAAATCCAAAATTATTGAAGTTACTCACTAGCACGTACAGAAATAAATATAGGATATATGTTGCCTATAGGTTATTTTTTCCCTTAATCGTGATTAACTAATATGTATTCACGCTTTCATTAAATAATTTCACTCTGATAAAATATTTAGTGCGAGCACCTTAGTGAAATATGTAATGCTCACCGGCATTTGAGGCAAATTTATAAAGACTGAAATCACACAGTACCAATTGTCTGTCCTCCCATTGAAAGGATAAAGTAGATATCAGCTGCTTCTACCAATCACAATAAGTTGGACTACAATTTAGTTCAGTAGAAAGAACTTCTGGTTACAATTTCCTATTCCACCAGCATGCATCAAACAAAACACCACAAAGTCAAGAATGGCTAATTACAAAATGCTGACAGACTGTGAATTCTACTCCAGCCATTAACAATCAAAGCATTAATATCCATCTTCGGGTGCAGTTGACAAATCCCTAACATTCAAGCCCTGCTGAAATACTATATGCTCTTGTATGGTCTTGAGCAGATTACTGGAATGCTTATTATCTATATAAGATCCCCTAGTTTATGTTGTCCAAAAAATGGCCTGACAAGTCCTATTTTCTTGCAGAATGGTCAGCACCAGAAGCATGATTACGGTTTAAGTAGCGGACAACGGCGTCTTCAGTCCTAAAAGGTTCACAGAAAGTAGATTAGATGATCTGAAAAGCTTGTAAGGTACAAATAAATGTAGATTATCTTATAGACAGATCAACCGAGACACTTTCGAAGTTCAAACAAAAACATAAATCATAATGATCGCGAATAAATGGAGATCATGTTTTAGCCGGCTGCATTCTGATTAAAAAAAAAACTTCATACGTTAGATCAGAGATGTTCACAGCATATTCTGATTAAAAAAACCTTCATAAGTTAGATCAGAGATGTTCACAGCATTAAGGTAACATGATAACATTATATTTTTTTCCTTTTGGAAGATATAGTGACCATAATATTGAACAAAAAGAATATCATTATAGAGCATTGTGAACACAGTGAAGTTTAAGCCCAACTAATCAATAATTAGAATACTTAGGAAAGAAGCTTACCAAGTCTGATTGTAGAATTCGGAACGTCTCTCCATTTCTGAATCACGGATTGAATCATCAGAAACAAGCTTAAGATCCCTGGCTTGAGATGCAACTAATGCATTAACAAAATCGGTAGGTGACTGACTAAATCCCAGGAAGAAAGCTCGCCTTCTCTGATGTTCATGGATTTTCTTTACAGCAGTGGAAATAGTTTCATCATATGCATCAATCTCCTTGTTCTTCTCTAAATCAGATAAGAATGTGGACAATTCCTTCGGCAATGTGAAGGGAACATCAACCAGTACATCATAACAAGTGTTCCCAGCTGGGCTACTACCAGATAGTTTAATCCTGTGCTCCAAGTGAATAGGTTGAGGGGCAGTCAGATGCGGATTGATCTTTTGGGAAACCAGGGAAAATTTCATCTTTTCTTCTCCAAAAATCTTCCTCAGAGGAGGATCACAAGTGAACGAGGAGGTTTCATGGGATATCTGTAGCTTTCTAGTTTTTATGTAGTACCATAGAGCAGCTAAAACTCTAGCTCGTGTCTCAACCTCAATACCAAGAACCTCTTGCAAAGCTGGTGATAGTTTAAATTTCTCAGGCATATAATTCATTTCCAGTCTGATGATTGCAGTAAGCTCCTTATCCCCTTTTCTCTTAATCTCAAAACCCTCATGAAGTGCTGGTGATCGAGAACTATCCCACAAAATTACATGGTTATCAGGATAAAGACTCTGATCCAAGTAAACTGTTACTTTCTTGAAGAAAGATGAAAACTTTGGGCAAGAAACACCCAATTTCTGCTCCCTTTCAGATGCTAGAGGACCCGGCCCACCCTCCAAGATCCTCCCGATAATCTTAAGAGACCATGAAGCTGGCTCAGCAGTAATGCTATCAGGATTAGTTGGTGTCTGATTCGCAAAAGTGTTGAATACATAAATTCTAAGGGTTTTTTGGAAACGCGGAGGACTCTTAAGGGATTCCAACATGTCAATCTTCTTTCTACAAAGAACAGCATCAACGCGACCCTCAATTTCAAGCAACTGAGAGTAAAGTGCTGACTCAGGGAAGCTCGCAACCACCTTATCAGGTATAAACTTATCAGAAACTTTGCGCTTCTTCCTGCGCACAGCAGGGGTTAATTCCATGGTCTTTAAAGGTGAAGCAGTTGCTTGGCCATGGCTAGAGGAACCAACGGTACGAGAAGGTGGTCTATGGAGCACTTTTCTAGCACCCCCAGAAGCTGTATTGGGTGTAGGGGATGAGACACCAACATTGGTGTTAACCCCTGAAGTGATGTAATGGCTAAAGGCCTGTGCTTGACCTTGGAATTGGGCATGAGAGCGTGATTCAGATAATTGAAAATGACCAGGGAAGTGGGAAGCACGTTGTGCTGGTGATTGGGAAAAGTGACGCGTTGCTGGTTGATTATGGTTTATCGGTATAGATTGAGGAATTTGCATTGGCCCAGAATTTCCTAAACTAACATTCTTGACTGGATTATTGTTATTCATAGCAAATATCTACTTAACAAAAGCTACAAACCAGAATGCAAAATTAGGGTTCCTTTTCAAGTTTTACAAGCAAGGGCGGCTCAATCCTAAAGCAGTGGCTTTAGGCCCCAAAAAATAAGAAGCAAAAATCCCCCAAATTCAGTTCGCTCAAATATACCGAAGATGCACAAAAAAGAAATAAATTCGACCGATTAAACGAAGAACCAAAAGCACTGAGCAGACATAAGAGGAAGGAGATACATACATATATAAAGGAGAACCAGATCTGATGAAGACGATGTAATATGTTAATATTAATTGTGAGAAGTTAACAGACCATTTGTATTGGCTTATGAGTAAATGATTTTCGGCTATTTTTGAGTAAAAAAAAAATAAGTTGAGCTATCCCAATTTAATTTTTGATTTATAAGTTGTTTTAAATAAGCTAAATCAAACAGGCCCTAAATAGAATATTAAAAATGCATAATACATAAATTGGATTTTACTTGGCTTCAAATTATGACTTTGACCATGCACAAGTAGGTACTTTAATTACGCGTGATAGGCAGATGCTCTGACGTGGATTAATAAGTCAGTCAGTCACTATCAACTAAGTAAAAATTTTACCCGTAGACTTCGGTATTGAATCAGGTGTCATGCAGACATATATTAAATCGTATACCACATCGTTGCATATGGGATCGGATGCCATGCTTGTATAAATTGGATCGGGTGTCACGCTGACACACACTAACTATTGGAATGAGTGTCACGTTGATACACTAACATTTTGGGTGTAAGTTCCATGAGAAGACCATTATTGACTGATTACTTGTAAATGAATATGATTTCATGTGTGATGATTGTTGTAATTGTAATCGACACAAATGTAATTAACCATGTCCATTAATTGTAATTGACACAACTCTAATTGACCATGTCCATTCTATGTAATAATTGATGCGAAAAGACTGATAATCTGAAGGTTATTTGTGTTACTATATTTGTGGTGGTTAGATGTGTTTCCGTATTCCATTTATAGAAAAGTATGGGTGTAAGAAGCACAGTTGGTTGATATAGGGATGAAGTGACTAGGTCATGCCTTGTGAAGAAAGTCCAGTCTAGGATAATTAGTGAAGCATTGCTATAGAGCCCGTTTGGATGGGCTTAAAAAAAAGTAACTTTTATGTATGAAGTGTTTTTAGAACTTTAAAGTGCTGAAAGTTATTTTTATAAA
The DNA here is from genome assembly GCF_947179165.1 of Solanum dulcamara. Lineage (NCBI taxonomy): Eukaryota > Viridiplantae > Streptophyta > Magnoliopsida > Solanales > Solanaceae > Solanum > Solanum dulcamara. The sequence continues at coordinate 11,062,753 of NC_077243.1, forward strand.
TAAGCAGTTGAGTGTTTGGATAAAAGTGCTTAAATAAGGAAAATTATATGAATTTTAGGGTTAAAAGAATAAAAATGGTAGTTTGGGAATTTAGTTAAAATATGAGGGATATAAAAGAAATTTTCATGGTCAAAGAAAATGACTTTAAGCACTTGAAAAAAAAAGGTTAGGAATCCTAACTTTTCATTTTTAACTGACTTTAAGAACTTTCTGGCTTAAAGTTAATATTAGGCAAACACGTCCAAAAGCTGAAAAGGGGCTTTAAGTTGATTTTGACCAACTTAAAACCAATCCAAACGGGCTCATAGTATATTATGTGGTCAAGAACTAGATTGTGGTAAAGAGAAACATGTATGAGTATAGTGAGTGGGTTAGACGGATTTGGGGTGATGTGTAGTCGAAAACTCCTCTATGGATGATAAGATGGGATAGGCCATGATTTGTATTAATGTTGGCAGTGGACCAAGTAGAAGGTTGATATCATGATATATACTACTCTTGTTATGTCACTTGGCATAATTTGATTGCAGGATCAGTGATATTCAATATGTGAAGACAAAAATGATTCTCAAACAGCTTCTACTCTTCCTTCCCATTGGTGGGAGCTGTGTCGTTATTCTATTTATATATTGTACTCTTGGAAGTTCTTGTACTTGTTTAGACTAGTATCCTTAGGTGTTGGAATGTTTTTGATAATTAACCTTAGAGTTTTAATTTAATATCTAGTGACTCCATAATTCTTTTAGGCTGTTATATATTTTATATTTTGTTAAACTTTCGCATGTTATACCGTTTAGGGGACTGAGGGTTTTCCTACTTAGATATTAGAGTAGGTGCCCGCAAACCTATCTGACTCCTAAGAAGTTGCTGGCTTTTCATCAGCCGTTGCGCGCTAGCGCGCTAGCCTTTTCCCAACCTAGTAAAGGGGCCGAGACAGCGACGGGTTCTCTGCCCCTACGGGGATGGTGAAAAGTGTTTGTAGCGTCAATTTGTCATCTCTGCAGCTTTCCAGATTTTGTATTGAACGCATGGCTGTTGGTTCTTTCTCAGTCAGGCATGTCTGTGCTGCGCCAACGGGGATGGAGGAGATGCCCCGTCAGGAGGTGTTAACTCCTCGCGCCGCTGCCGCCGTTTCTAGGACCGACCGACGCCTCGAGAGCAGATTTCCTCCATCTTTCAACTCTTTTTTTTTTCATTGTTCCCAGGGATTTTTTGGGGAATCTTATTTCCTCTTATCGACAAGCAAGGAGTTTTCTCACCAAATAGCAGTTGCACCGATGAAACAAGGGGAAACCTATAGTTTGTTTGATAGGCCCGGAAATGCTTCTTATTGGTTCCCTGCCCCCTATCGATGTGAATGGATTTTTAGACTAAACCCAAGACTTATTTCCTAACAATAAAATTCTTTTTTTGAAAGGCCAGTAACAATGCGATATAGATGTGTGAACCCATGATCGAAGTATTATACAATGTGGTGATACCTACTAGATACACTAAGTAAGGTTTGAATTTAAATCTAATATTTATTATTCATTTCTAAAATTGGTAACACCTCTCTAAGTGGATATTAATAACATTTTGGCGTTCTAATTAACTTACTTTTTTGAAAATTTCAAATGTATCACATTGAAAATTTCTAATGTTTCCAGCATTATAATTTTCTTAAATATAATTAAACCAAATGTATATATTAAAACGTGTAGTACTGAATATAATATCATACAATCAATGAAATCAAATAAATTTATATCTTGAATTCAAATTTTCGTAAAGTTCACTCATACTCTCAAAATCCTAGAAATGCCGCTAAGGCGAACAAAATAACCTTAAGCAAGAAAATTCTTCAACGCGATTTGCTCTCCAAATTTTTGGGAGAAAATGGAAGGATGATAATTTGATCTAAAGAAAATTTCTCTATAGAATGCTTTCTAGTGTATGAACTAAAGGATCATTTGGTTGGGGGAATAAATTATCTAAAAATTAGTTATTCCACCAAATAAAAATATCACTAGAATTTTGAAATAATTAATTTTAAAATAAGTCATACCATAATTTTTTCAATCAAACATAAAATAAACTCATCTCGTAAATTATTCCCGATATTACTTATTCTTTATTCTTCGTGCCAAAATGAGCACTAAGAGCGTCTTCCAAGTACACTCGTGCTCTTCAACTACAAAGGCCTAATTTCGAAAAACATGGCTTTTAAGTCACATCCTCTTAACAATTTGAATACTCCTTCATAATAAGAGTGTTTTAGGTCCTAAAAATCACCAATTGAAATGTGTATCCTCTTAACAATTTGAATACTCCTTCATAATCAGTGTTTTAATTTCTAAAAATCACCAATTGGAATGTGTATTTGGCAATAGCATATACTTTACGCGCGTTAAATACTAGTGTGGTAGAAGGCAACTCCTTGAATTGGTAATGCAATAGGGCACTTAATGAGCTAAATTACGTCATTACTGCACGGCCCTAAAACAACAATCAAACTACTCATACTTAAACACACACAGACGAGTAGGTATAGGAAATGAAAAACTGAGATCCAAAATTTCCAACGTTCTAAGATATAAATTAAGGTAAACAACACAAGTTTCGGAATAGTAAGAATAGGCAAAACAGCAAAAATATCTGGAGAAACAGCTGCTGGAATTGTTTCATAACAGACTATAAGGACATGAAAACTTAACACCTTCTGCATTCTAGGATTCATTGCTCACGCCTTTGTCTTTCTAGGAGCCAACTGAGTCTCCGGCTGCATCAGAATGAGGATATTTTAGGCAAATTTCCAAATAACTGGTATCCAGGTGGCAAAGAAAAACAAAAGGCAAGCTATATGCAAGTGCAAGATTACACTGCATAGGCAAGTCGTAAAATAAACAGTGACGGGGAGTAGTTTACCTCCTTCTTGACGGACTCTTCCTTCTCAGACAATACCAACTCAATATGGCAGGGGTGAGACATATAGGCTGCAAAAAGCAAAAGTGGCTCAGATTGAGATAATAATCACTAGATACAACAAGAAGCAGTAAGAAAATAAGAAAACTTGCGGTTAATTCTTCCATGTGCTCGGTACGTGCGACGTCTCTGCTTTTGTGCTTGATTTACTTGGATGTGAGATATGTAAAGTGAATCCACATCCAAGCCTTTAACCTAAATAAGTTCGAATGAACAACAAAATCAGCTTAAGGAGGTGTAGAACAATCAAGAAAGTTGTGATTACTCCTCTTTCTAGGAAAAAACACAACCTAATCAGGCATTACCTCAGCATTGCTCTCAGCATTTTTGAGTAAATCTAGAATAAACCCTGCAGATTTGACGGGCCAACGTCCTTGGCCATTTGAATGGCGATTCTTTGCCTGAGCAGTACGACCAACCCCACGACAAAAGCGTGTGAAGGGAATGGCTTGTTTGTGGGCAAGAACATCCTCTAGATATCTCTTGGCCTTGTCCAATGGCATCTTCCTAAGAGCATGTGCTGTCTCTCGTGTATTCTGTAAGTAGACAATGCATATATATATATTTAGGTCACACACTTGGGTGCAACGCAATAGGCAATCTTGCTAAGTTCAAACTGAAATTTGCCCCCACCACCCCACAATTCAATCATATATCTGCTTAAGACAAAAGTTCAAACTTGTAAATCTTTTATTTATCCATACCAGTTATTGCTCGATACTCATCTTGACATTGTACTATGGCAAAATAGAATCCAAAATTGTATGTCGTTTACTCATGCCCACTTGCTCAAATCATCCAAGTTAAGGTATAGAATAAAGTTACCCCCAAAGTGCAGTTGATGAGTATGCATAGCTTATCTACTTACAATACATTGTGTTAATCTTTGGGTCAAGTAAAGTCTAGTTTGTAAATAATTATTGTTACTTAATTACTTTAAAAAGGCACCAATTCTTACAATCATATATGTAACAAAAACTAAAAGCTCCAAGCAATCGATAATGAACAGAAAAATTACGCACCTTGAAATGAACTCGGAGACTTGAACCCCTGGATTTGCAAGCTAATGCCAGAACACAAACAACCCTCAAAATTATATTTAAAAATAACTCGGATCTACACATATGAAGATATTATAGCTTATTGTATGCAAATCAAATTAGGTACTCACATTTGGTGGGGTTATCGGGTTCCTTCGAATACTTCACCTACATTAACCAAATGATTCCCACGTAAGTAAAACTTATAAGGTTATTCCACGGAATGATTCGACGGTGAATTTGTTGGCTTACCATGGCTTCCGGCGATTGCTGCTGCTACTCACCTCCAGCTGCTTCCGTAGGTCCTTTCTTCGTTAACCCAACAAGAGAGGAAATTAACAATAGGGTTTTCAATTTAAATTAGACGAAATAGGGTTTTACATGTCAATTGGGCTATGCTAGTCGGCCTTTTAAAGTAATGGGCCTTCCAACTTATTTGTTCCCCAAAGTAAATCACAAAGTAATGGGCCTTTTAAAGTAATGGGCTATGCTAGTCGGCCTTTAGATATGCTGAGTATTCCTAAACTAAAGTGGTAGAGAACAATAGTCCTTATCTAAGAAAGGTAATTTCATTTCTAAAGGCTTAAACGCATGATTAAGAAGGGGTGTCTCGCCTATTTAACTTATGTTCCTGATGTTGTTATTGATAATCATCCTTTGGAATCAATGTTAGTGGTAAATGAGTTTCCAAAAATGTTCATTATTAATCTTTCAAGCATTCCGCCTAATGGAGTAATGGTGATATGTATTTGGTATTAATTTGGAGTTAGACACTCAGTCAATTTATTCCCCTTCATATCAAATGGCTCTCACAAAATTGAAGGAGCAGATGCAAAATTTGTTAAGTAAATATTTATCAGGCCAAGTGTTTTCCTTAAGGTGATCTTGAAGAACAATGATGACACCATGAGGTTTTGTATTGATCAGAGATTTAAAAAACGTTTTTGGGGCGAGTTTCGGGGCGAGCTCCAGGGCGGGACGTATCAAAAACGCTCCGAGTGCAAATTAAAGGCGTAGATCCATAGGGCGTAAGTCTTAAAATTAAAATTTGGGGCGTAAGCCTCGGTCATAAAAACGTAAGTCCTACGCGTAAAAACGCACACTCCGAACGTTTTGTTGGAGGGGTTTAATCTATTTTTGGTTTAAATCACTTTTATTTTATTGTTGGTGGAATAATATTTATATTTTATGTTATCATGTTTTTTTAGGTTGTAGTGATTATTCTAAAATGTATAAATAAACTCGTATCGAAAATGACATTGCTATAAAAAAAAATTTAGATAATCATGTCTGCAATTAATAGGATATATCTTTCATAGCATTATGTTCTTGAGACAAATTTATTCATTTTTTCGTCACTACTCTTACACTTTTTATCTTTCTTCTTCTTTAAAGTATATAAATAATAATAAGTGCAAATATTAATTGAGGGTGAGAAGAACTAGTAAATGTGAAGATGAATAATAATTTAATTTTATCTTTAAAGATTATTTTGGCTATTATCATTTTTTGTTTGTTGTTAGTTGTTACCTTTCACAAATAGTAATTATCATACTTTTGTTTTCTATATTAATAATTATGAATACCTTTCTCAAATAATAATTATGATATTTTTTTCTATATTATTGGTTATTTATTAAAAAAAATTTGTAAAATCATTGAAAGTTTTACTTTTTCTTATTTTCTAAGTAATAAAATTATAAAATTGAATATATATGAGATGTACGCCCCATGGATTCATGGGGCTTATGCCCCATTTTTCATGGCTTACGCTTTGCTCCATACTGCATAAAACACCTCATCATATGCCTCCGTCTTTTAAAACACTAGTATTGATTATAAACAATTGAACAATGTGGTCATTTAAGAATAAGTATTTCATTTTGTCTATTGATGAATTGTTTGATCATCTCTAGGAAATCTCGATTTTCTTTATGATTGATTTGAGTTTTGGTTATTGTTAACTAGGGATTAGTGTAGATGATATCCATAAGGCGACCTTTAAGAACCATTATGATCACTATGAATTTTTGATTATGCATTTCAAGTTGACCAACGCCGTAACAATATTCATGAAGTTGAGGAATATGGTTTTCAATCCTTATTTGACTTCACTTGTTATAGTCTTTATCAATGATATTTTGAGAAAAGTATGTGCAACATTGAGAACTGTGCTCAAGACTTTGAAGAAATGACTTTGTGCAAAGTTTTCTAGTGTGAGATCTGGCCTAGTCGTGTTACATTCTTAGAGCATGTGGTTATCAAGATGGTATTATGGTAGGTCCGACGAAATTTGAGGTTGTTTGAGATTGGGCTAGGTCATTTTTGCTTATCATGATTTAGGATTTCATGGGATTGATTGGTTACTAAAGGAGATGTATAGAAGGTATCTCTTTTATTGCATCTCCATTGACTAAACCAACTAAGCAGAATGCCACTTTCGAGTGGTCTAAAAAGTGTGAGATGAACTTTTAAATGATCAAGACATTGTTGACTCTAGCCCCGATTTTGACCTTGTTGGTCAAAAGTGAAAGCTTCACGTTGTATTATGATGTTTAACCTATCGGTTTTGAGTGTGTTTTGATCCAAAAGGGTAAAGTGATAGCATATAATTTGAGATGGTTGAGGGTTCACGAGAGCCTACTCATAACTTGAAATTGGCAATGATGGTCTTTGTTTTGTAAACTAAAGGCACTACTTATATGGGGTGCATTGTGAGGTGTTCAAAGATCATCGTAGTTTTTGAATTTATTTTATATTTGAGATATATAAATTTGAGGTAAAAAAGATGACTAGAGTTGCTTAAGGATTATGATGTCATTGTCTTGTATCAGCCGAGAAAGATAAATATGGTAACAATGTTTTGAGTTGAAAGTTTGTTAATACGGGTAGTTTGCTATGCTACAGGAGAAGGAGCGTCTTTTGACCATGAAAAAATGTTTAGTTCATGGCTAATAACTTCATAAGAATAAAATATTTGGAGCCTGATACTCATCATGTAAAGTATGAGTACGAAAGACTAGGTGGTATTGTAAACAATAAATTTTTGAGCCGAGAAAAATAAATAATCGAGATCAGAAAATTGAAGTAACAAATAGTAATATTTGATTTCAAAATATAGTACGTGTTACAATCTTTATGATAATCCTCTGATTCTTCAAATAATATGGAATATGTTGAACTTGAATTTGATTTAGAGTCAAGGGCTTAAATAATTTGATCTTGAATCTTCGTCTTCAAATTTGGATTTGAATTATTCGTCACGAACACTTGTATGGTTATGACGTATAATAAATATGAACAAGTAAATTGATCTTGAACTTTTTGATAGTTTCCTTCGTTCTTAATCTTGAACTTGAGCTTGAATTTGATTATTTGAACTTTGTAGCTTTGTAGAAAATTTGTGACATTTGATCCACGAGCTCTCTTTTTGATTCTTGTTCTTTTAACCCCCCCTCCTCTAAGAATAATGAGAACTCCTATTTATAGTTGTAGGGAGTGGTATGAGAGTGTAATTTGATTGGTTGGTTTGACTGACCAATCAGATTTCCTTGGTGAAGAGCTTTAATTTGATTGGTCAAAATATGCCACATATACACATGACATTATTATAGTGACTCATTTAATTTGACTTAGATTGCCACATAACTTCGACACGTGACATGATTTTAGTAGCTTATTTAATTTGATTTGGATTGCCACATAATTTTTATTTAATTTGACTTGAATTATTACATCGTTTGAATTATTTTCTTACATTTAATATAATCCAAATTAATTTACGAATTTAAATCAAATATAATTTTAATGTTTACAGGTACAACCCAGAGTTTGGTTATACCTGAGTGGCAATAGAAGCGAATTGCTGTAAAATTTCAATTGAAATAATACAGAGTTTGGTTGACTATATAACGAAAAATTATCGCCATAATCCACATAATTAATTTAGTGTTTTATTGGCAATATTAAATAATATAGTGCGTTAAAATATGCATTATTTTTTCGGGAAAAATATAAAATAAAAATATTTTTATTACAATACAAGAATTAAACTAAAAGAATACCATTTTAAAAGTAAGATGTTAACGTACACAAATAATTTCAGAAACCTATTTTGTTTTTATTGATTTTTTTAAAAAAAATTGAACCAAATTTTACAAAATTCAAAAATCATTTATTGTGAACATTAAGTAAGCGTTTGTTCATGCAATTTTATCTCATGATTTCAAATTACGAGATGAAATCAACGTTTAAACATGCAATTTTACGTTAATTTAATCATGAGATGAAATCTCAAATTCACCAAAAATCATGATTTGAGAATTTCAAATCATGATATGAGATTTTTCAAATACAAAAATTGACCACAAGTTTATATTTTGTAAAAATAACTCATATTTATTTTATATATATCTACTAGGCATTTGTTTCATATGTAAATAAAATTTATAATTCATATCATTACTTTTAAAACCGTTATATCTCATATAACGATTATTCTCTCCAATATAAAATTTATTTTTACTTCAAATCAATTCTTGATCAAATTTATTACTACTTTATTCAAACCGATGTTTAATAGAGTAATAAAAAAATATCATTATTATATTGAATGGAGAAGACTAATTATTGTGGTCAGTGACATTAATTACAAAAATAGTTTCTTTAGATACTAAGAACTTGAACACTACAGCTTATGTTTAATTTTATTTTTTATTATTAATTAAAGTTTAATCTATAAATATTGTATTGTTTTTAAAATAGCTTTGTAACAATGTATAATGCGATTTTATAAAAAATTTCTTATTTGACAAAATTATATTAACAATTAAGACAATTTTAATAATTTTACAAGATTTTTATATTCATAAAAAAATATATAACATAAAAAATTCAAATCATATATTCAAACAAAACTTTATCTTCTTCAGGTAATTTCATTATGATAATTTCATTTATATTGCATGGCCGACAAACGGGCCTAATGATGTTTTCTCGTGAACATGTTGGAAATGCTGTAAGGAGTTAACATCAGTTTGTTTTCCCTCAAACCACCAGTCTCCTTTCGGATAATTAGCTCCTTCATGCTAGGCGCCGCCGTCACCGCGGCGTTACCACCTATTTCTCCGCCATACCCGAACTCAAATCCCGTCAGTCTCCAAAATCGAAAGCAGCTTCTCTTCAAGTTACAGAAATGCAAAAGCATTCAACACGTCACTCCAATTCATGCTCATATAATCAAGAACGGCAACCCCAATGACCCCTTTATTCTATTCGAGCTTCTTCGCGTTTGTTCCAGATGCTTCTCCATCGAATATGCTTCCAAGATTTTCCGACAAACCCCGGACCCGAATGTATTTCTCTACACTGCTTTTATTGAAGTGCTTGTGTCTTCAGGGGCTTACTCTAATGGAATTAAAACTTATTTTCAGATGATTAAGGATTTCATTTTACCTGATAATTATATAATCCCTTTGGTTCTTAAGGCATGTGAGTCTGCATTAGATTTTGAGAGCGGCGAACAAATCCATTGCCAGGCCGTGAAATTGGGATTGAGTTCGGACAGGTTCGTGAGGGTAAAGCTAATGGAACTTTATGGAAAATGCGGTGGGTTTAATGATGCCAAAAGGGTGTTTGATGAAATGCCTCAAAGAGATATTGTTGCCTCCACGGTTATGATATCGTGTTATCTTGATCATGGATTAGTGGGTAAGGCAATGGATGAATTTCGGCTGGTTTCTACTAAGGATAATGTTTGCTGGACAGCTATGATTGATGGGTTGGTTAGAAATGGTGAGATGAATTTTGCATTGGAGTTGTTCAGGGAAATGCAGATGACGGGTGTAAAGCCTAATGAAGTTACGATTGTTTGTGTTCTATCTGCTTGTGCGCAGTTGGGAGCACTAGAGCTCGGTAAATGGGTTCATTCGTATGTGGAGAAGTATAACATTGAAGTTAATCATATAGTTGGTTCAGCTTTGGTGAACATGTATTCAAGGTGTGGTGATATTGATGAGGCAGCTAGCCTTTTTGAAGACTTGAAAGCTAGAGATGTAACCACTTATAATTCTATGATTGTGGGATATGCATTGAATGGGAAGAGTACAGAGGCAATCAAAATATTCCAGAGAATGAAACATGAAGGAATTAAACCGACGAGTATTACCTTTTCTGGTGTTCTGAATGCGTGCAGTCATGGCGGGTTGGTGGACATTGGATTTGACATCTTTGAGAGTATGGAAACTGAATATGGAATTGAACGACGAATTGAACATTACGGATGTATGGTTGATCTTCTTGGTCGTGTAGGACGTCTTCAGGAGGCTTATGATTTTATACAAAAAGGCAATATTGCTCCAGACAATATAATTTGGGGATCGTTGTTAAGTGCTTGTAGAATCCATAAAAATTTCGAACTAGGTGAAAGGGTTGCTAAGATTCTACTGGAGTATGGTGCTGCTGATTCTGGAACATATATTCTTTTGTCTAATGTCTATGCTTCGCGGGGTAAATATAAGGAAGCAGCACAAGTGAGAGCAAAGTTGAGAGAAGAAGGTGTCCAAAAGGAACCAGGTTGCAGTTCGATTGAAGTGAAAAATGAGATTCATGAGTTTCTTTTGGGAGACATTAGGCACCCAGAAAGGGAAGCAATATACAGTAAATTGAAGGAGCTGAATCATATACTGAAAGAGGAAGATTATGCTCCCGCAACCGATGCCATCTCACAAGATATCGAAGAACACGAGAAAAGATGGGCCTTGAGCATACATAGCGAAAGACTTGCAATATGCTATGGCTTGATCTCAACCAAACTATGTACAACAATAAGAGTTGTAAAAAATCTTAGAGTTTGCAATGACTGCCATTCAGTTATTAAGCTATTATCGAAGATTACACGGAGAAAAATTGTTGTAAGAGATCGGAATAGGTTTCACCATTTTGAAAATGGTGTTTGTTCTTGTGGTGACTATTGGTAAACATAACATGTTTTTTCTCTCTACATTCTTGATATGATGCTAGATTGTCGATAATGGCCATTTTTGAGTCCATTTCAGGACTAATCCAGGCAGACAGAAGTTGAGAAGTAAGAGTAGAAGCTGTAACTACTGAGGTCATTGGTACAAGCAAAGTGAATGAAGAGAGTAGCATGAATATTTTATGTACAGTGTTGCTCAGTTACTGGCAAATAGGCCAAACATATTACCCTTCTACATTGCATACATTGGGGAGGATTTGAGCCTGTTATCTCTGTATTCAAAATTATATATTGAAAACAGATGAAACATTAGATTAATTAAGTTTCCGAGTCCAATGAAAAACTATATTTGCTTAAGGAATTTTATCTCCCCACAATTATCCAAGATTTGGATTAATTCTTCCAAGGATAGAACTGAACACTATTCTGCAATATGGAGTATCTCTTCTCAACTCCTTAAAAGCTAGAATGAGTTCTTTTATATTTATATATAAGCAAACTAGTCTTTCTTTCCCTATCCAATGAAGGACAAAATTCTCATGTAAAAAGAACTTCATTCAAATTTAATTTCTCACCATTTCACACTATCCCATGACTTTATTACCCACCAAATAAGGGTCGTGGTAAAGTAGTAAGTACTCCTTTATTCTTAACCAGATGTCTTAGGTTCGAGTCCGTGGAGTCGCCTTATTAGGGAGTGCTTTTACCTATCAATGTGGGACTTCTCGACTCGTATTTAGATATAATTAAGCTCCAATATCGTACGCCAAATTTCTCTCTTTGTGATGACGTTGTACCTTGTACTGTAAGATTACGTGCTGAAATTTTGCCTTATCCATCCATTGCTTCTGGTGTTTGCCAATGTATTGTGATTCCTTATTATAGTAGATTGTCTTTGCTTGAGTTATTTTAGAGTAGTGTTCTGTTATTGTTAAAGAATACAACAATTATAGTTATTCTTTCGTACTAAATAGTTGTTTTCAATCAATTAATTTGTTATCATACAAATTTCATATTCAAAACCAAGTACGAATGAATCAAGATTAATATATAGAGCTTCGTAGAAAATATGTCATATATATAATTTTAAAAAGGTCAGACGAATTGATCCGTAGGGACTTTTAAATGTATATTTTCTATATATTAGTTTATAATATAAATATTTTATATATAATTAATTTATATTTGATACATATTTGGCTAGTGAATGATTTTTGAAAAAATTACACAAATTCCATAGTGCTAAGATCTAATTACATCCTATCCCT